>NC_064817.1:78214508-78309589 GCF_023721935.1 Panthera uncia
TATCCATCAGGAAGAGCTAACAATTATAAATGTCTATGCGCCGAATACCGGAGCCCCCAAATATATAAAACAATTACTCACGAACATAAGCAACCTTATTGATAAGAATGTGGTAATTGCAGGGGACTTTAACACTCCACTTACAGCAATGGATAGATCATCTAGACACACAGTCAATAAAGAAACAAGGGCCCTGAATGACACATTGAATCAGATGGACTTGACAGATATATTTAGAACTCTGCATCCCAAAGCAACAGAATATACTTTCTTCTCGAGTGCACATGGAACATTCTCCAAGATAGATCATATCCTGGGTCACAAAACAGCCCTTCATAAGTATACAAGAATTGAAATTATACCATGCATACTTTCAGACCACAATGCCATGAAGCTTGAAATCAACCACAGGAAAAAGTCTGGAAAACCTCCAAAAGCATGGAGGCTAAAGAACACCCTACTAAAGAATGAGTGGGTCAACCAGGCAATTAGAGAAGAAATTAAAAAATATATGGAGACAAATGAAAATGAAAATACAACAATCCAAACGCTTTGGGACGCAGCGAAGGCAGTCCTGAGAGGAAAATACATCGCAATCCAGGCCTATCTCAAGAAACAAGAAAAATCCCAAATACAAAATCTAACAGCACACCTAATGGAACTAGAAGCAGAACAGCAAAAACACCCCAAACCCAGCAGAAGAAGAGAAATCATAAAGATCAGAGCAGAAATAAACAATATAGAATCTAAAAAAACTGTAGAGCAGATCAACGAAACCAAGAGTTGGTTTTTTGAAAAAATAAACAAAATTGACAAACCTCTAGCCAGGCTTCTCAAAAAGAAAAGGGAGATGACCCAAATAGATAAAATCATGAATGAAAATGGAATTATGACAACCAATCCCTCAGAGATACAAACAATTATCAGGGAATATTATGAAAAATTATATGCCAACAAATTGGACAACCTGGAAGAAATGGACAAATTCCTAAACACCCACACGCTTCCAAAACTCAATCATGAGGAAATAGAAAGCTTGAACAGACCCATAACCAGTGAAGAAATTGAATCGGTTATCAAAAATCTCCCAACAAATAAGAGTCCAGGACCAGATGGCTTCCCAGGGGAGTTCTACCAGACGTTTAAAGCAGAGATAATACCTATCCTTCTCAAGCTATTCCAAGAAATAGAAAGGGAAGGAAAACTTCCAGACTCATTCTATGAAGCCAGTATTACTTTGATTCCTAAACCAGACAGAGACCCAGTAAAAAAAGAGAACTACAGGCCAATATCCCTGATGAATATGGATGCAAAAATTCTTAATAAGATACTAGCAAATCGAATTCAACAGCATATAAAAAGAATTATTCACCATGATCAAGTGGGATTCATTCCTGGGATGCAGGGCTGGTTCAACATTCACAAATCAATCAACGTGATACATCACATTAATAAAAAAAAAGAGAAGAACCATATGATCCTGTCAATCGATGCAGAAAAGGCCTTTGACAAAATCCAGCACCCTTTCTTAATAAAAACCCTTGAGAAAGTCGGGATAGAAGGAACATACTTAAAGATCATAAAAGCCATTTATGAAAAGCCCACAGCTAACATCATCCTCAATGGGGAAAAACTGAGAGCTTTTTCCCTGAGATCAGGAACACGACAGGGATGCCCACTCTCACCACTGTTGTTTAATATAGTGTTGGAAGTTCTAGCATCAGCAATCAGACAACAAAAGGAAATCAAAGGCATCCAAATTGGCAAAGATGAAGTCAAGCTTTCGCTTTTTGCAGCTGACATGATATTATACATGGAAAATCCAATAGACTCCACCAAAAGTCTGCTAGAACTGATACATGAATTCAACAAAGTTGCAGGATACAAAATCAATGTACAGAAATCAGTTGCATTCTTATACACTAACAATGAAGCAACAGGAAGACAAATAAAGAAGCTGATCCCATTCACAATTGCACCAAGAAGCATAAAATACCTAGGAATAAATCTAACCAAAGATGTAAAAGATCTGTATGCTGAAAACTATAGAAAGCTTATGAAGGTAATTGAAGAAGATTTAAAGAAATGGAAAGACATTCCCTGCTCATGGATTGGAAGAATAAATATTGTCAAAATGTCAATACTACCCAAAGCTATCTACACATTCAATGCAATCCCAATCAAAATTGCACCAGCATTCTTCTCGAAACTAGAACAAGCAATCCTAAAATTCATATGGAACCACAAAAGGCCCCGAATAGCCAAAGCAATTTTGAAGAAGAAGACCAAAGCAGGAGGCATCACAATCCCAGACTTTAGCCTCTACTACAAAGCTGTAATCATCAAGACAGCATGGTATTGGCACAAAAACAGACACATAGACCAATGGAATAGAATAGAAACCCCAGAAATAGACCCACAAACGTATGGCCAACTCATCTTTGACAAAGCAGGAAAGAACATCCAATGGAAAAAAGACAGTCTCTTTAACAAATGGTGCTGGGAGAACTGGACAGCAACATGCAGAAGGTTGAAACTACAACTCTTTCTCACACCATTCACAAAAATAAACTCAAAATGGATAAAGGACCTGAATGTGAGACAAGAAACCATCCAAACCTTAGAGGAGAAAGCAGGAAAAGACCTCTCTGACCTCAGCCGTAGCAATCTCTTACTCGACACATCCCCAAAGGCAAGGGAATTAAAAGCAAAAATGAACTATTGGGACCTCATGAAGATAAAAAGCTTCTGCACAGCAAAGGAAACAACCAACAAAATTAAAAGGCAACCAACGGAATGGGAAAAGATATTTGCAAATGACATATCGGACAAAGGGCTCGTATCCAAAATCTATAAAGAGCTCACCAAACTCCACACCCGAAAAACAAATAACCCAGTGAAGAAATGGGCAGAAAACATGAATAGACACTTCTCTAAAGAAGACATCCGGATGGCCAACAGGCACATGAAAAGATGCTCAACGTCGCTCCTTATCAGGGAAATACAAATCAAAACCACACTCAGCTATCACCTTACGCCAGTCAGAGTGGCCAAAATGAACAAATCAGGAGACTATAGATGCTGGCGAGGATGTGGAGAAACGGGAACCCTCTTGCACTGTTGCTGGGAATGCAAACTGGTGCAGCCACTCTGGAAAACAGTGTGGAGGTTCCTCAGAAAATTAAAAATAGACCTACCCTATGACCCAGCAGTAGCACTGCTAGGAATTTATCCAAGGGATACAGGAGTACTGATGCATAGGGGCACTTGTACCCCAATGTTTATAGCAGCACTCTCAACAATAGCCAAATTATGGAAAGAGCCTAAATGTCCATCAACTGATGAATGGATAAAGAAATTGTGGTTTATAAACACAATGGAGTACTACGTGGCAATGAGAAAGAATGAAATATGGCCCTTTGTAGCAACGTGGATGGACTGGAGAGTGTGATGCTAAGTGAAATAAGCCATACAGAGAACGACACATACCATATGTTTTCACTCTTATGTGGATCCTGAGAAACTTAACAGAAACCCATGGGGGAGGGGAAGGAAAAAAAAAAGAGGTTAGAGTGGGAGAGAGCCAAAGCATAAGAGACTCTTAAAAACTGAGAACAAACTGAGGGTAGATGGAGGGTGGGAGGGAGGGCAGAGTGGGTGATGGGTATTGAGGAGGGCACCTTTTGGGATGAGCACTGGGTGTTGTATGGAAACCAATTTGACAATAAATTTCATATATTGAAAAAATAATAAAATAATAAAAAAATAGAATAAAATTGCAAACAGGACTTTATTTAAGACTATCGCAACAGGGAGAAACAATTGCAATAGGAAAGACAGACTGAACTCAACTCTGAATATGGCAAATACAGCTGGGGATTTATAGCCAACGAGCAGAGTGAGGGGGTCAGTGGATGAAAAATTATTCAGAGAAGTCACCAATGTGAGAGATATTCCTGCTTGACTATCTTAACAGGATTATACAGACAGGACAATGTTGAAGCCTAGTCAAGGAGAGGGCTCACAGGAGCTTAACTAAAGTTTGGCCAAGGAGAGTGTGTTTGTCAGTAACAATTTTAATTTTAACACACATGTGAGTTTAGTATTATTGAATTATAGTAGGAATGAGAACACCATGATCTTTATAGTTCTTAGGGCTTCTGGTCTTGGGAAGAGGGAAAAGAGATTTGGAGAGAGTCAAAAGATATTAATGCTGTAGAAATAGTAGGATTTCATAAATAATTAGGGATAAAGGAGAGGGATAAATGAAGAATTACTCCAGTTTTCTAGCTTCTGCAACTGATTGGATGGTAGTGGTCATGATATAGGTAACATTGGCATAGGAGTACATTTGGAAATAAGATGATGACTCTACTATCAGACATGTCAAGTTTAAGCACCCAAAAGACACCAATTCGAGATGATAAGTAATCAGTCAGTTTTTGAATTTAAAGCTCAGGAGAGTGGACTGGGCTGCAGTTATTTGTTTGGGAGTCACTAGTATATAGAATGTAATTATAACCCTCAGAGAAAGGGTATACAGTAGCAAAAGAGAAGAGGGTCAAGACAAGAGACCCAAGGAACCCCATCACAGGGAACAATCCAGCAAAGGAGACTGAGAAGGAGTGGTTAGTGGGGCAAAAGGAATATTAGTAGCAATGATATCCCAGAATTCAAGAGACGTAACTGTTTCAAAAAAGGAATTTTCAAGTAAGGTGATAACACAAGTAAGGTTTCCACTAGATTTGGCAAAATGGAAGTCTTCAGTGGACTTCACAGAGGTAGTTTCAGTGGCATGATGAAGATGGGTGCTATTTCGGAGTGCACTGAAGAGCGAATGGGATATTAGGAAGATGAGTCAATGAGAATAGATCATTATTTTTTTAAATAATTGTATTTATTTGATAGAGAGAAAGAGAGAGAGAATGAGCGGGGGAGGGGCAGAGAGAGAGAGAGGGGGGGGACAGAGGATCAAAAGCAGACTCTGCGCTGAGAACAGAGAGCCAGATGCAAAGCTCAAACTCACGAACCGAGAGATCATGATCTGAGCTGAAGTTGGACGCTCAACTGACCTAGCCACCCGAGTACCCTGAGAATAGATAATTCTTTGGAAAAACTTCAGTCTCAAGAACTGTTGAGAGATTGGGTCGTGGGTAAGTGAACAGGAATATGGATCAAAAGAGGGCTTTTCAAAATGAGTGATACTAGAGCAGGCTTACTATAATCTATTAGAATGATCTAGTAGAGATGGAGAAATTAACAAGGCAGGCAAAGTCCCTGAGATATTGGACAGGAATGGATGCAGAGTACAGTTAGAAAATTGACTTTAACAGCAGGCATTCATAATGTGTAACCTCACTTGTTGGCGTAAGTCTTATTGATAGACTGTCTCACAATCTGTGGTTAAGTGGAGCATCAGGACAGAAAAACATTATAACATTTAGACTTCTGATGTTTGTTGAACCAGTATCCTATCTCTTCACTAGTAAAGCAGTTATGCCACCTTCAGACCAGGGAACGCACCAAAACAACAAGGGGATTATTTGTCTTTCGTTTTAACAACTATTGTTTGAGTACTTACATTATGTCATGCAATGTGCTAAATCCTGGAAATAAAATATTGAACATACATGATTATTTATCTTATGGAGCTTAGAGACTAATGAGAGAAAAGTATATTAAACAAATAATTATAATGCAGAGTGATAAGGGCTACAGTGGGAGAAGTAGTACTCTGTCAACACATAGGAAAGGCATTTTACCTTATGTGGGATTGGAGGAGTCAGGACTCCTTGAGAGATTTATTAGGGTGGTACTTGAAGGATAAATATTGAGGATAAATAAAAGATAAATAAGAGGATAAATAGAGGAATGTGGTTAAGAAATAGGGACTGAAGAAATGCTCCAGGCAGAGGTTTTTGGCTTGAGCAACTGGTTGGATGGGATGATGGTAGCCTTTACTGAGATTAGAAAAGTAGGAGAGGAGGAGGCTGAGGGTTATGTAGAGGCTTCAGATGATGAAAGTTTTAAAAATATTTTTATTTGTTTATTTTTGAGAGACAAAGAGAGAGAGAGAGAATGGAGGAGGGCACAAACAGGGAGACAGAGAATCTGAATCAGGCTTCCAGCTGCCAGCACAGAGTCCTATGTGGGGCTCAAACTCATGAACTGGGAGATCATGACCTGAGCCAAAGTCAGATGCTTAACTGACTGAGCCATTCAGGTGCCCTCAATTTTTTTTTTTAAAGCACAAAGTCATTGTCATCATTCTCTAACCAGGTGCATAGACTCCAATCCAATAAAATACCAAGAATATCTAAAAAGACCTATTACTACTTTTAATATCTAAAAAGATATATTACTACTTTTACTTTCTTAATATCTTGAGTGCCTATGGATGATTTATGGGTTTAGCTTAATTTTTTTGACTTGCTATGTTTGACCTTTATAATTTAGTTATACTTCCTTTTCCAACGCCATTAATGCCTTTCAGAATCATTTCCAACAAACTAGACCAATGGTACATTTCTGTCCATGGTGAGTTTAACTCTTACTAGGGACATGAATATCCATGGTGAGATTAACTCTTACTAAGGACATGAATTTATAGAGTATGCCTCTTACTTTTTATATGGACTTTTCCAAACACACATACATAAAATGAGAATGGTAATGAATTACCACATTCTCACCAAGCAACTTGAACAATTATCAACATCCCTGTAAACTGGTAGACCTAGAGTCTCCATCTGATTCAGGATCAATTTTTTTTTGTAAGAATGTTTCATAAGTGTTGTGTGTATTTCCATTTAGAGATACAGAATATCTGGCTGAATTGTTTTTTTGTAATATTAGTGGCCATTAATAATCATTATCTAGATTCATTATTTTTTAGGGGTTTATAAGATAATATTCAAATTCTTTAATTAATTCTTTATTTATTAATTGTAATACTTCTATAAAGGGAAAATTCTTCTAAAAAATTATTTAGTCACTGTGAGATGCAGTTTGGATTCCCTCAGCACTATCCTCCAAAAGTGGCCTATGAGATTTTGTTTCAATATCTTGAACTCATGGATTTTTAACATATTTGATGTGTTTCAATCAGTTCATTGCAGTTATTAAACTTTTTTTCATAGAGTTCTCAGAAATTTTGATATATTGATGCAAGTTTTTAAAGTTTTAATTTTAATTCCAGTTAGTTAACATACAGTGCTACATTAGTTTCAGGTGTCTAATACAGTAATTCAACAATTCATCACCCAGTGCTCATCACTACAAGTTACTCCTTAATCCACATCACCTGTTTAACCCATCCACCACCCCCGCCATCTCCCCTCTGGTAGCCATTAGTTTTTTCTCTCTAATTAAGAGTCTGTTTCTTGGTTTCTCTGTCTCTCTCTCTCATTTTTCTCTTTGCACATATGTTTTGTTTCTTAAACTCCACATATGAGTGAAATCATATGGTATTTGTCTTTCTCTGACTGGAATTATTTCACGTAGAATTATACTCTCTAGCTCCATCCATGTTGTTGTAAATAGCAATATTTCATTCGTTTTTATGGCTGAATAATATTTCATTGTATATCTACCACTTCTTTTTTCTTTTTTTATTATTTTTTAACTTTATTTTTTAAAATTTACATCCAAATTAGTTAGCATATAGTGCAACAACGATTTCAGGAGTAGATTCCTTAATGCCCCTTACCCATTTAGACTATCTCCCCTCCCACAACCCCTCCAGTAACCCTCTGTTTGTTCTCCATATTTAAGAGTCTCTTATGCTTTGTCCCCCTCCCTGTTTTTATATTATTTTTGCTTCACTTCCCTTATGTTCATCTGTTTTGTCTCTTAAAGTCCTCATATGAGTGAAGTCGTATGATTTTTGTCTTTCTCTGACTAATTTCACTTAGCATAATACCCTCCAGCTCCATCCACATAGTTGCAAATGGCAAGATTTCATTCTTTTTGATTCCCAAGTAATACTCCATTGTATATATATACCACACCTTCTTTATCCATTCATCCATTGATGGACATTTGGGCTCTTTCCATACTTTGGTTATTGTTGATAATGCTGCTATAAACATGGGGGTGCGTGTGTCCCTTTGAAACAGCACACGTGTATACTATGGATAAATGCCTAGTACTGCAGTTGCTGGGTCGTAGGGTAGTTCTATTTTTAGTTTCTCGAGGAACCTCCATACTGTTTTCCAGAGTGGCTGCACCAGCTTGCATTCCCACCAGCAGTGCAAAAGAGTTCCTCTTTCTCCACATCCTTGCCAACATCTGTTGCCTGAGTTGTTAATGTTAGCCATTCTGACAGGTGTAAGGTAGTATCTCATTGTGGTTTTGATTTGTTTCCCTGATGATGAGTGATGTTGACCATTTTTTCATGTGTCGGTTGGCCATCTGGATGTCTTCTTTGGAGAAGTGTCTATTCATGTCTTTTGTCCGTTTCTTCATTGGATTATTTGTTTTTTGGGTGTTGAGTTTGATAAGTTCTTTATAGATTTTGGATACTAACCCTTTATCTCATATGTCATTTGCAAATATCTTCTCCCATTTTGTCAGTTGCTTTTTAGTTTTGCTGATTGTTTCCTTTGCTGTGCAGAAGGTTTTTATTTTGATGAAGTCCCTGTAGTTCATTTTTGTTTTGTTTCCCTTGCCTCTGGAGACGTGTTGAGTATGAAGTTGCTGTGGCCAAGGTCAAAGAGGTTTTTGCCTGCTTTCTCCTCGAGGATTTTGATGGCTTCCTGTTTTACATTTAGGTCTTTCATCCATTTTGAGTTTATTTTTGTGTATGGTGTAAGAAAGTGGTTCAGGTCCATTCTTCTGCATGTCTCTGTCCAGTCTTCCCAGCACCACTTGCTGAAGAGACTGTCTTTATTCCATTGGATATTCTTTCCTGCTTTGTCAAAGATTAGTTGGCCATACATTTGTGGGTCCGTTTCTGGGTTCTCTATTCTGTTCCATTGATCTGAGTGTCTGTTCTTGTGCCAGTACCATACTGTCTTGATGATTACAGCTTTGTAGTATAGCTTGAAGTCAGGGATTGTGATGCCTCTTGCTTTGGTTTTCTTTTTCAAGATTGCTTTGGCTATTCGGGGTCTTTTCTGGTTCCATACAAATTTTAGGATTATTTGTTCTAGCTCTGTGAAGAATGCTGGTGTTACTTTGATAGGGATTGCATTGAATATGTAGATTGCTTTGGGTAGTATCGACATTTTAACAATATTTGTTTTTCCCTCCAGGAGCATGGAATCTTTTTCCATTTTTTTGTGTCTTCTTCAATTTCTTTCATAAGCTTTCTATAGTTTTCAGTGTATAGATTTTTCACCTCTTTGGTTAGATTTATTCCTAGGTATTTTATGGTTTTTTTGTGCAACTGTAAATGGGAAGTTATTATTCTTAATGACACTAAAATTGGCCATTTTAAAACTGGTTCCTGAATTCTTTTGACACAATCCCAATTATCCTTCATAGCTTTCCTGATTTCTCATATGATAATAAATACAACAGCATGAATACATAATTTGAAATATTTGTGACATGTTAACAGTATGACTGTAAACTACAATTTAGTTATGCTTCATATAACAGGATATAAAAACTACCCTTGTTTCCAGTCTATGAAATGCAGTCAAAGCCTCTTTGAATTCAATATCCCACTAATTTCCGGCCTAACAGAAAAACAAGCAGCCAGCACATGATCTCACCTCCTAAACAAAGCATTTACACTTATCTAAATATATATTTTAGTATCATAATATAAGGTTGTATTTAGTCCTTTAAAAATGTGTTTCTGGAGGTACTAAGAAATTTAAAATTTCAAAATGGGTGATAAAAACCATTCATCTGTACTGTAAAAGAAGGGGCATACTGGGACAGCTGATCAGACTTAGAATAACTATGCCAGTCAGATTCAACTTCTTTCTTTCTTGATGAATCAGAGACCATGCTTTCCTTTTTTTTGTTTCTTCTTTCCTGAGTATTTAGTGTTTTTGTTAGCTGCTCCAGTGAATTTCCCTTTTTTCTCTTCCTTTTTCTCATGTTTGCACATTTTTCCTAAAGGTTTACCTTTTTTGCCTGTGGATCTCCTCTTGGGCTCTTTCTTTACTGTCTCTTCAGCTGAACTGGCCTTCTTTGTAAAAATCTGGGTGGTGGCCTCATTGGGGAAGATGGGTGTCTAGATGCCTGTGGATCTTTGCCAAGCTGGGCCACCAGGCTGTTGCCACTCTCACAGCTTGAATTCCAGATGAAAGTGGATTGGGAGTCTGCCTATTATCTTGATTTGATATAAAGGATCTATCTATCTATCTGTCTATCCATCTATCTATCATCTGTCAATCATCTATTTATCTATCATCTATCTAAATATATTATCTTCTACCTCTGTCATCTATGTACTCATCCCTCCCTCTCTCCCTTTTCAGATAAATGGTAACATACTATTTACACATCTCTCCATCTTGACAATACCTCAGTAGATCACTTCAAAGTAGTGTATAGAGTACATATTCCTCATTCTTTTTACAGCTGCATAATACTCCAACATGTGAATATATAGCAGGTGATCCAACTAGTCCATTATTGATCACTGTTTTTTTTAATCTTCTGCTATTTCATATAAAACTGTGTATGTCTTAAATTTTACCAGTGTACTCTTGGGATAGACTCCTCGAAGTGGGAATACTCATGTAATTTTGCTAGATTTGACCATTTTCCTTCCACTGGGTGGTACTATTTTACATTCTCATGGTCAAAGCATAAGAATTCCTGTTCATAACCTCACCAAAGGACTATGTGATCAAACCTTTGAATTTTTGCCAGTCTGGTAAGTGAGAAAGTGTATCTCATTTTAGTTTTAATTTATATTCCTTTTATTATGAGTAAGGTTGAATATTTTTTCACATTATGCAAATGTGTGCATCTTTTACTTCTTGCTTACATTTTCAGATGCTATGATAGCTATGTTCCGTGTAGTTTATTTCAAAGTCATCTCTTTTACGTAAGAGAAAAATTAAAATAGGCCAAGACTAGTATTTGTTGAAGTGCTATTGTGTGCCAGACATTATAAAATAGTTTTCTCACTATATTTTCTATTATAGTCACCTAGAAGAAAAAGTAAGGGCAAGAAAGTACATTTTTAAAATAATTTATTTTTTAGGGTAGTTTTGACAAATTAAAAAAAGGAAATGGATGGGGTACCTGGGTGTCTCAGTCGGTTAAGTATCTGACTCTTGATTTCAGCTCAGATCATGATTCCAGAGTCATAAGATCGAGCCCCATGTCGGGCTCTGCACTGGGCATGTAGATTATCTCTCCCTCTCTCCCTCTTCCTCTGCCCGTTCCCAGCTTGTGTGTGCATGCGTGTTCACTGTCTCTCTCTCTCTCTCTCTCTCTCTCAAAAAAAAAAAAAAAAACCTTAACATAAAAGTAAATGGTATAAGGATTTTTTATTCTTTTCCCAGCTCCAGGAGGTAATTCATCTTACAACACAGAAGTATCAACAGATACCATTTGCAATGGATTTCCCATTTATTACTCTCACCACTGTGGTGAATTGGGGGTATTTTTCACATTAACTGAGGAGACTGAGGATCAGAGAGGTGATAACATATAATAAAAGTCTGTCAGTCATTTCTGGACTAGAACAGAGGATTTCAAACATTGCTTTTTATCACCTGTAGGACATGTAAATACTAATTACTTGACTGAAACTGGGAAAGGCCCAAGGATATGCACTTCTAACAAGTTCCCAGGTACTGCTGATGCTGCTGGTCCAAGGACAACCGTTTGAGAACCACTGATGTGGCTAATAGAAAAATAAACAAAAGCATCAATTAGCCAGGCTTATTATTTGGGCTGTACACTCAGGCAGTGGGTGATAGTATGTAATACCTTTAAAGTGTGAGGGGACCAGGGGCGCCTGGGTGGCTCAGTCGGTTGAGTGTCCGACTTCGGCTCAGGTCATGATCTCACAGTTTGTGGGTTCGAGCCCCACATCAGGCTCTGTGCTGACTGCTTGTTCAGAGCCTGGAGCCTGCTTCAGATTCTGTGTCTCCTACTCTCTCTGCCCCTCCCCCGTTCATGCTTTGTCTCACTCTGTTTCTCAAAAATAAATAAATGTAAAAAAAAAATTTTAAAGTGTGAGGGGACCAATCACTGGCCTACAAAGTAGCTCATGTGACATTGTGATGTCATCATGTCTCCCACTCTGGAAAGCCCTGTGTGTGAGGGACTAAGCACCAGGCTTCCAAGATCTCTTTTGATCTTAACAGCTATTCAAGCTACTTGTTATGAAATCACCAATTCAGATCAGGCTACAGGAAATTAGGAGAGTTGAAGTAAATCAGGGAACTGCCCTTGTAAATTCTTGGTTAGTAGTGAAACCTGGAATTATGCTAAAGTTTTCCTACTGTGTCTTGAATCTGCCAGGGCTTTGAATGCTCTAATCTCCTTGGGCAATTGATGCTGGCCTGGGTATTGCTTTTTTATTTTTTTAATAGGGAGTTGTATTGCTTTTAAATTACAATATTACTGAAAACTTTAATTTTTTTTACATTTATTCATTTTTGAGAGACAGAGAGAGACAGAGCACAAGCGGGGGGCGGGCAGAGCAAGAGGGAGACGCAGAATCTGAAGCAGGCTCTAGGCTCCCAGCTATCAGCACAGAGCCTGATGAGGGGCTCGAACTCACAAACTGCGAGATCACGACCTGAGCCAAAGTCGGATGCACAACCGACTGAGCCACCCAGGCACCCCAAAACTTTAAAATGCTGAATGTCAAAGGGGCACCTGGGTGGCTCAGTTGGTTGAGCAGCTGACTCTTGATTTCGGCTCAGGTCATGATCTCAAGGTTTGTGAGACTGAGCCCTGCATCAGGCTCCATGCTGGATTCTCTCTCCCTCTCTCTCTCTGTTCCTTCCCTGCTTGTACTCTCTCTCTCTCTCTCTCAAAAATAAAACAATAAATAAACTTAAAATGCTGTCTGGCAAAGAAATAAGCCACGCTTGTCTGAAATGGTTAGAGTAAATATTTGCAAATTACCTGGGCTAATTTTCACGATATGTGAAAACATTCCCAGTGACCAATATAAAGAGATTGGGAAAATTTGTAGTAGGCAGTCCCTAAAATGGACCCAGTGAGCCATGCCTCCTAGTATTCATGCATGTGAGTAATGTGCAATCCCTATCACTGAGTGTGGGCTGAGTTAGCAGAGATAAGTAGTTAAAGCTGGAATTACTCTAAGCCCTTGCCCTTTGTGTCCTGAATCCTCCAGGTTCTGAGTGCTCTAATCTCCCTGGGGGCTAGCATTTGATGCTTGGCAGAGTATTGCTCAGTTTCTGTTAAATGGACTGTAATATGTACTTATTACATATTACTTATATGTACTTATATATGTATGTATTTATAAAATAGACATTACGTAAATTTACCATTTGAATCTTTTTTTTTTCCTGTATATGGTTCAGTGGCATTAAATACATCTATTTTGCTGTAGAGCCATCACCACCATCCATCTCCAGAACTTGTTTCATCTTGCTCCATATCCTCTATATAGCAATTTCCTATTCTGCCCTCCTCTCAGCCCCTGGAAACCACCATTCAGCTTGCTATCTCTATGAATTTCACTATTTGAGGTACCTCATAAGTGGAATTATATGGTATTTATCTTTTTGTCTCTGGCTTCTTTCACTTGGGATAATGTTTTCAAGGTTCATCCATATTGTAGCATGTATCAGAATTTTATGTTTCGTTGTACGAATGTGCCATATTTTGTTTATACATGTATCCATCAATGGGCATTTGGATCATTTCTATCTTTTGGCTATTGTTGTTAAAGAAAAACAGCTGTATAGTAGTTAAAGTGGTAACAACAGATTTTATTCAGGAATGATTGTGATGATAGAAAGAGACCTCAGTATAGAATGGGGCTCAATTGTGAATGTGGTTATAAATCTTCCTTGGAGATTTATAGCCAAGGAGCAGGGTAGAGATCAGGGTGGAAAATAGAAGAGGAAACCTCAGGATTATGGTAGGGATTCTGTTTAAATTGACATAACTAGAATCCTTGCTGAAGGCAGGCTTGGGGTGATGCATTGATTGTAGGGATTTGTGCTGAATTGACTTAACAAGATTTTTTGCTAAAATTAGGCTATGCAAAAATGAACATGGAAGTCCAAAGGTTGGGAAGGGGGTTCAGAGATGCATGACTAAAGTTTGGTCCAGGAGATAGTCCTGTCAGTGTGAATAATACTGTTATGAACATTGGTGCAGAAATATCTGTTTGAGCCCCTGCTTTCCACATCCTCACCAACACTTGTTATTTTCTATTTTTTAAAAAACAATATCCATCCTAATGGATGTGATGATTTATTTTTTAAAGTTTATTTATTTATTTTGACAGAGAGAGAAAGCACGAGTGGAAGAGGAGCACAGAGAGGGGGAAAGAGGCTGAATCCCAAGCAGGCTCCACACCATCAGCACAGAGCCCGATGTGGGGTTCATACCCACAAACCATGAGATCATGACCTGAGCTGAAACCAAGAGTAGGATGCTCAACTGGCTGAGCCACCCAGGCACCCCTTGTTATTTATTTTTAACATAAACTTTATTTTGTAATAATTTTAGATTTACAAAACTGTATAATTTTAATTAATAATATTCAAAATTTAAAACACTATGTATGACAGGAAAAATGTAAAAGTTATATAAAAAACAGAAATAATATTTGCACACTCTATGGAGTTCACATATGTGGTATATTAGGCAGATAGGTAGGTTGAAGATATCGACAGAATATTCACCTAAAGGGCAATATTGTGCACGATAAACACTAGTTAATGAAATAGTAGTGAAAATCAGAGATTTTCATATTAAGTGAAATAGGAAAATTGCGGAAGAATATGTATAACATGATTACAATTTTGAAGAACAGGTGTACTTCAGGATATTTTATGAATTTTTGCTTATATGTAACTACATTAATAAACTATATACAGAGAAACACACCTGGAGAACATTCACCTGTTTATTTTCAGTGCATATCTTTGGGTCAGGGACTGAGGGTTAAGCAAAAGAGATGTTCAAGATAATTTAATTTACACATATATATTTTTGTCATGCTTAAAATTTTGTAATCAGGAAAATTTATTAATATAAAAATTATAAAGAGTAAAAATATGTAACCCAACTGACAAAATTTATGTACACATATGTTTTGGGAATGTGTTCACAATATACTGGTTTGTTGAGAAAAGAACAGATTAACTGATTTGACACTGTATCTGTGAATGTGTTTCTATGTTTCAAACTTCTTCACTCCAAGTAATAATACACTCACATATGCAGCTTTCTCTTCAACTCAGGGAGGAGACAAATGTCTAATTTTAGGGATTAGAGACCACAGAAGGTCCTATATTCAGAGAGATTGCTACCAGTGGATGGTAAATTCTAGGAAGACCTGGACAAGGCCACATGCAAGTCCCTCCCTTTATTTCTTCCTCCCCTTGAAAAGCCTCTTGTCCTGAATCTTTTAGTACTGCAATTCTGATTCTGATCACCAGGGGGCATCCGTCTCCATTTTTTTCTATTTTTAAATGAAGCGACATTAATTTTTTTATTGAAGTATAATTGACATACAATGTTATATTAGTTTTAAACATACAACCTAGTGATTCCACAATTCTATATATTATGCACGCTCACCATGATAAATGTAGTTACTATTTGTCAACATACAGCTTTATTACAATATTATTGACTATATTCCCTGTGCTGTACTTTCATCCCCATGATTTATTTATTTTATAACTATAAATTTGTACCCTTAATCATCTTCATCTATTTCACCCATCCCTCCAAGATGTAGTGTACACACACACACACACACACACAGGAATATTACTCTGTTATAAAAAGGCATTTTTAAAGAAACAATGTTATTTTTAAAGCCTTTTATTAAATATTACATAGTATATATAGGATGGTACAGATTGTGCTTGAAAATGTTTTTTCATATACAAAGACTTAAAAAGGCTATCCATTCACTTTCATATATTCTTTATTCTTTGATATCTCTCTCTCCTCTCTTTCCTTTCCCTCCCCCTTCTCTCTCTCTCTCTCTCTCTCTCTCTCTCTCTTCATCAAGGTTTGCTAACCTTTCCACATTGTAGAGAGGGCCCTCTGGGAAAAAAGCAGGTGGCTTAAGCTTCAAGTACCAACCCCCTGTGATGGCTTCCCAAATCTTGTACCTGCCTCTTTCCAGGTCATTACGCACAGATGCCAAGAACAGTTTCTTTTTAAAAATTTTTTTAAACGTTTATTCACTTTTCAGAGACACAGAGAGACAGACGATGAGTGGGGGAGGGGCAGAGAGAGAGAGAGAGAGACGGAGACACAGCACCCAAAGCAGGCTCCACGCTCCGAGCTGTCAGCACAGAGCCCGATGTGGGGCTCAAACCCACGAACCGTGAGATCATGACCTGAGCCAAAGTCGGGTGCTTAACCAACTGAACCACCCAGGCGGTCCCAGAACAGTTTCTTTGAAACTGACTCTATAATTCCCATAGAAACACCCTTAGAAGCAATCCACCATGAGAATTGCAAACTCCTTTCCCCTGCTGATATTCCTTACCTGGTAGATCCAGACTACATATCCAGTCTTGTCTACCAAATCTTATGTGGTCTGAGCAGCTTGAACCATGGGCTGTTTCCTCAAGGGACTCCTGTGTTTTCTGTGTGTGCCTCTTTAATTGGGTGGGGAGTAATTTGCACAGAGCTTGGCCCTTGCACACAGATGGTGGCATTACATACTCAGATCAACCCTTTGAGGGAGGACTGTTATCCACATATTAAAGGTGTAGAAACTTGAGTCCCAAAGAAGGTGAGAACCAGTCTTGTGTTTGGAAAAGATATTGGGGTTACAGAAGATATCCAGTGATACCTTAGTAGTGATAATGAACTATATTATTTTGCTCTATAACAAGAATAGGTATGGTGCTCACCACTATTAAGTGTCTGCTATGGGTGATAGTAATTTTATTTTTCCTAGAATTTAAGTGATACATGTTCTTTGTAAACATTTGGAACGTACAATAAGACAAAAAGAGAAGAGGGATAAACACCCACAATCCCACAACACAAACAGCCCATCCTTTTCTAGAATTTGCTGACATCTAGTGGTAGAGTCAAGAATGTCAAATTGTGCCTATAAATGAAGATAGGATAAAAACATATCCAGGTTACATCCAGACTGGGTTCTTACCTTGTCTTTGATATGCATATTTTTGCAATTTTACCACATTGCTTCCCTTTTTGGATGATGAACTTATAGGGATCAGGATTTGGCTGTGTTACAGCTGATTGGAATGGTGCACATATATCATGAGATGACACGTACATATGGATACTAGTTGATCAACTTCTCTTGAGATGAGAAAGGGAGATAAAAATCCTTTCCGTGTGCTAAAGGGCTAAGGTATATAACCATCATCATTTGGTTTCCAAGGCAGTGATGTATGGAGGAAAAAGCACAGGCTTTGGAATCACAGAGGGGACTGAGGAATACAGCCAAGTGATCTAAAACTTATTTAGGAGTGCTCTATACCAGACAGAGGAAAATGGACTTCTAAAAAAGTCAAGCAATCCAAAAGAGGGAAAGAGAAAAGAGAAAAAGCAATACAGCATAGGCAGAGCAAATAGAAAACAAATAGTAAAATGGTAGATTTAAGCCCAAATATTCCAATAATTACATCATGGATGAACCGCCTAAACATTCCAATTAAAAGACAAAACTTGTCAGACTGGATTAAAAAAATAACTACATGGTGCCTAAAAAAAGATCTGCCTTCAATACAAAGCCACTATCCATTTCTCTACTTCTACACAAATATTAAGAATTATATTTCTGGTAAGAAAATACAATATTTCACTGTCACTTGATGTTGAAGGTTTTTGATCATTAGTGAGATTGAATTCGCTTTTAGAGTAAGCCTATGAAAATATAACAGAAAGTGCAGAAACCATAAATGTACACCTTGATAAATTTTCACAAAATGGACATATTTGTGTGGTCAGAACCCAGGTCAAGAAAGAGAACGTTATCAGCACCCTAGAAGCTCTACTGGTGTCCCCATCCAGTAACAAAACTCTCTCCCCCTAGCAAGAATAACCATTATTCAGACTTCTAGAAACATATATTACTTTTGCCTGTTTTTGAATTTTATCTAAATAGAATCATCCACTCTGTGCTATTTTGTATCTGCCTTCTTTCACTCAATATTGCATTTGTGAGATTTATTCATTTGGTTGCATGCAGTTACAGTTTGTTCATATTGTGGAATAATATTTCATGGTAAAAATAATGGGAGATTTTTAGCAGGTCTCCCTCCGTATTGATAAAATTATAATAAAGGCAAAAAACCCAGTAAGAATACATATTTGAATAGCAAAATTAATAATATTAACATAACCAACAAATGTAGAACCCTGTACTCTAATCATAAACATGGAGAACAAACTGAAGGTTACTGGAGGGGTTGTGGGAGGGGGGATGGGCTAAATGGGTAAGGGGTATTAAGGAATCTACTCCTGAAATCATTGTTGCACTATATGCTAACTAATTTGGATGTAAATTAAAAAAAAATAAAATTAAAAAAACAAACAAACAAAACAAAACAAAAAAGTATTAGTGGGGTATCTTGGTAGCTCAGTTGGTTAAGTGTTTCACTCTTCATTTCAGTTCAGGTCATGATCTCACAGGCGGTTCATGGGATCAACCCGCTTGGGGCTCTGCCCACACAGAAACTTGGGATTCTCTCTCTCCCTTTCTCCCCCCTCCCTTGCTTTTGCTCTAAATAAACAAATAAATAAACTGAAGAAAAGAATTGGTTTGAGTACATAGTGCTAAATTTTTAAATTAATTAGATAATACTAACCTATATATTTTCATATAGATCCAAATATATATGGGAATTAAATATATGGTAAAGTTTGTACTTCAAATCAGTGGGAGATGACAAATACCATATGATTTCACTTATATGTGGAATCGAAAAAACTAAACAAATGAGGGGCACCTGGTTGGCTCAGTCGGTTAGGTATCTGAATCTGATTTCGGTTCGGGTCATGATCTCATGCATGGCTCATGGGATTGAGCCTTCTTGGGCCTCTACGTGCTGACAGCACGGAGCCTGTTTGGGATTCTCTCTCTCCCAGTCTCTTTGTCCCTCCCCCACTGGCACATTCTTTGTCTGTCTCTCTCTCTCTTTCTCTCTCTTTCTGTCAAAATAAATAAATAAAAATTTTAAAAGAATGAATAAACAAACACAAAGCCGAAACCATCCATAAATAGAATAAAATGACGGTTGCCAGATTGGAGGGGGTGGTTGAAAGGTGTAGAATATATAGGCTTCCAGTTATGGAATAAATGTCACGGGGATGAAAGGTAGAGCATAGGGAACATAGAACATAGTCATTGATATTGTAATACCATTGTATGGTGACAGTTGGTAGCTACAATTGTGTTGAGCATAGCATATTTACTTGATGGATCACTATGTTGTACATGTGGAACTAATGTAGCACTGTGTTTAAACTATACCTCAATAAAAAAATTAGTGGGAGAAAGGATAAACTCTTCAATACATGCTTTTGGGAAGATGGATATCTATTTGGAAAAATGACATCAGAGACTATCTCATGTCTCTTATTACATTCTAAGTTGATTTTTAAAACTTATAATAGTATCATAAAAATATGTGAGAGTATTTTTGTGGGTTTCAGTTGGGGAAGAAAAAATCTATAAATTAAAACATGAATTTGGTTACATCAAAATTGAGAAATTTCAGTATGTGGAAAGACAACATAATATCAAAAGAAGCTGTATACTAGAAAAAAAAAATTTCCAACATACAAAACATAGAAACAAGTGCTATCTGCACTAAGTGCAGGTCTTCTGAAAAAATAAGATAAAAATAATGCAACAGAAAAATACGAAAAAGATGTGAGCAAGCAATTTGTGGTGCTACAAATGACTAACAAACATGTGAATAGATGTGCAATATCACTACTTAATAGCAAAATGTAATCTACAACAATGGTATACCACTTCTCAGTTTTCTGATTGGCAAAATTTTCAAAGATAATTTTTGTAACTTGTTTGTTATGAAAACAAAATTAAAAAGTTAAAGAAAACCTAAATGTCTATTAGTAAAGCAATGGCTAAATAAACCAAACTATAACCACACTATGCAATACAAGAGTTAAAAAGATCCACATTTACTGACATGGAAAGAGCGCCAAGGTATGTTGATGAGTGAAAACTATCAATTTGTGAAACATATGTACAATATGATGTCCCCTAACAATATTTCCATAGGCACATACATGTGTATGAAATTCACAGAAAAAAGTTTAGTTTGCCCAAACTAATGAAGCAACTCTTTCTGGGGATGAAATTGGGATGTATTGAGATAATAATTTACATGCAATATATCATACATATCTTAAATGTTTAGTTTGAAGAGCTTTAACAATTGCATATAACCATGTAAACACCACACAAAATAAGATATAGAACATTTCCATCATTCCAGAAAGGTCCCTTATATATTTTTCCAGTTATTTCCTTCTATTCCCCGGACAACCACTTACTGGTTTTTATCATCACAGATAGTTTTTGTTTGTTCTTGGGTTTCATTTAAATAGAATTCTACAGTATTCCTTTGCATCTGACTTCTTTCATTCAGCATACCGCTTTTGAGATTTATCCATGTTGTTGCATTTATCATGATCTTATTACTTGTTATTGCTGAGTAGTATTTTATCGTATATATATAAATATACATATAAATATAAATAAATAGATGTCAAAAAGTAATTTAAGATCTACTACTTTAAAAACATACAAAAAGGAAAAAAATACAATTATCATCCTCAGAATGTTTTCTAGCAAAGTTTTTCCAACTTTCAAGGAGTAGAAAATTTTCTTGTTATATAAATTATTTCCAGAACATAGACAACTTTCCAGTTCATTTTACAAAGCTAGTATATAATCTTAGTACCCAAACTGGAAAAGGATGGTGCACAAAAAGAAAATTGTAAACTGATCTCATCAACAAACATGTACAAAAAATATAAAATCAAATATTAGCAGTATTTTAAAAACAGTTGCTACCATGTGAGATTTATTGTAAGAATTCAAGTGCAATTTATTATTTGAACAGTTTTGTTGTAAACCACTGTGGTAAAATAATATGTAAAAAATCATGTAAAATAATATTAAATAGTAAAATTATATTAAAATATTAAAATATGATTATCCCAATAGGTACATAAGATCATCTGTTGAAATTAAACCTCCATTCCTGATAACAACTTTTAGCATTCTAGGAATAGAGGTTTCTTTAATTTGCAAAAGGTTTGTGCCAGAGATGTACAGAAACATTGTATTTAATGATAAAAGACTAAGCATTCCTATTATAGTCAGTAGCTAGACTCTGACTATTCTGAAGTTCAGAATTCAACACTATTTTTGAACACTTTTCTGAAGTTCTTGTTCTGTCCATAAACTAAAAAGAAGAAATGAGCAGTACAAAATATTAGGAAAAATACCAAATTGTCATTTACAGACAATTTAGTTGTCTTTTTAAAAAATCAGAGAGAATCAACTGACAAACTTTTGGAACTAATAATATTCACGAGGGTGGCCTGATATAAGAGCAACATACAAAAACTGTAGCCTCATCTTGCATCAGTAATGACCAACTAGAACATTAGGTTAGAAGAAACTTCAGTGTTAGAATAGACGAAAGACGCTGCCTTACGGAATCTGTCCCAATACTTGAAAAAATGCAAAACAAAAGGAATGAAAAAACAGCAAGGGTGAAGTCGGAGTCATCGGCAAAGGGGCACATCCCAATTACACAATCTTCCAAAAGTCACAGGCAAGTAAAGAAAGAGAAGAGTGCAGAGCTAAGCCCAGTGGAGGTGTGCAGCCAGGTCCTTAACCTTGCCCCTCAGGAGCTATATAAAACATGGCATATGAAAGGCAAAGAATGTAAATGTGAAAAAACATACATCAAAGTACAGAAGGAAATGTCTATTTTAAACTATGGAAAGGGGCGCCTGGGTGGCTCAGTCGGTTGAGTGTCCGACTTCGGCTCAGGTCATGATCTCAGTCTGTGAGTTCGAGCCCCACATCGGGCTCTGTGCTGATGGCTCAGAGCCTGGAGCCTGCTTCGGATTCTGTGTTTCCCTCTCTCTCTGCCCCTCCCCTGCTCATGCTCTGTCTCTCTCTGTCTAAAAAATAAATAAAAACATTAAGAAAAAAAATTAAAAAAAAAAACCTATGGAAGAACTTACGAAGAATATAGATTTAATAAAAAAAAAACCCAAGAGCTCAAAGATGAGATGATAAGACTGCAGAATTAGATAAAAAGGAAGATTGCAAACTAAGGAACAAGTTAGGCCCAAATAACATTATCATAGAAGTAATAAATTATAAACAGCTGAAATGGAAAGACATGGCTAAAAATTGAATTGCGGACAAATGGAGAACTTGAGATAATCACATAACTAGAGATGAGAAAGACAGAATAAATTAAAGGAAATAAGGAGATATATGTACACAGATATTAATAATATATTCTTAAGGGATGAAATGTTCAGATCTAAATAACATATCATGTTCCAGGACATTTGATTGTTCTTTGAAAGTTTGATGGTTATTTCACAGTATTGGAATCTGAGTGATAGTTTACCTTTCTTCTTTGTACTTTACTGCATTGCATCGCTTATAGTTAGCATGCGTAATTTTTATAAAAACTGAAAATATTTTCCTAAAAAGCAAAAAAGAATATCATGTGCATAAAACTACCATTCATAATGTTAACAAAAAATATGAAATATGTGGGAATACAGCAAACAAGAGATATGTACAATCTACATGAAGAAAACTATACAATTTTACAAAAGGGCACAAAAGCTATAAATAAATTTAAAGAATACTACATGGCCCTGGATGAAAATAATTTATTATTATGCTTTTAATTATTCCCCAAGTTAATCTGCAAATCTAATGCAATTGTAATAGAAGCCAAACAGGGTTTTTAAAAAAATTAAACTTGGAACTTGAAATGTCCAAGCATATCCAAACACATTTTGAAAAAGCAGAGCAATGAACGCTTTGTCCTCCCAGACACCTAAACTTGCTGCAAAGCTATACCAATTCAAAATGTGCTATTGAGGCAGTTATACATATATGTGTGTGTGATATTATACATGTATATATATATACATATATTAAATATGTATATTATATATATGTCTCAGTGGAACAGAAAAGTCAATTTATGAAACATATCTGAGTAGAAATGAGAATTTACCACTAGTCATTTTAAATTGGTTGAGGAGTAATGGACTATTATATGAATGGTACTGGGATTTGGCCACACATTTTAATATATATGGACACATATATATCATACATGTACATATAAACACATGTATATGATATATATGCATATATGTATTTGTGTATGTGTGTATGTATTCAAATATACATGGATTACATACCCCAGAAGCCAAAGGAAAAATTTAATATATTTGACTACATCAAAATATAAAAATTCTGATATAAAAAAATACCATAAAATTAAGATGTCAGGGACAGATTGGTAGAATATATGTCCAACTTATATAACAGAAAAACAACTAATGTATAGGTATGCACAAGGAACTACAAATCAGTGAGAAAAATACTAAATGAAAAAATACTCAAAGGATATTTTGGAGAAGAAATGCAAATGACCAATAAGCATATGCAATGATGCTCAAACTTATAGATATTTAGGAAAATGTGAATTAAAAGGACAACCTCATACCTTTTTTTTTGCCTCTTATATTGGCACTAATTGCTAATTTACAGTGTGCATGAGAGCATGGGGGAAAGGGTCCTGTCATGTGCTTGACAAGGGTATAAATTACCTGGTGTCTTTGTAGAGCAGTTTGGTGGCATACCCATTAAATATATAAAATCTCATATTCTTCATTGGGCAGCATTGAATGTATAACTTAGCAATTCTATTTATATGAGAATATCCTGAAGAAATCCTTCCACCTGTGGGCAAAGGTGTATGTTCCAGATTGATTATTGTAGCCTTGTTTTTATTAGCCCCAGACCCAGAACAATTTTATGTTCATTAATTAGTGTGGGGGAATGAAATTAGATACACAATAGTGTAGCCAAGCTGTGGAATGGTATGTAGCAATTAAAAATAATAAAACAGATATAAATGTACTGGAACTTAGAGCTCTCTGAGATACAATGTTAAATGGGAAAAAAGTTGCAAAACAGTATGTTAAATATGATACCATTTATATATTTCAATAAGTTGTTTGTATATAATGTATAGAAAAGCATTTAACACAGCATTTTTTACATTTAATTTATTTTTTAAAATTTACATCCAAGGTAGTTAGCACATAGTGCAATAATGATTTCAGGAGTAGATTCCTTAATACCCCTTACCCATTTAGCCCATCCCCCTTCCACAACCTTTCCAGTAACCCTCTGTTTGTTCTCCATATTTAGGAGTCTCTAATGTTTTGTCCCCCTCCCTGTTTTTATATTATTTTTGCTTCACTTCCCTTATGTTCATCTGTTTTGTCTCTTAAAGTCCTCATATGAGTGAAGTCATATCATACTCGTCTTTCTCTGACTGATTTCACTTGGCATAATACCCTCCAGTTCCATCCACGTAGTTGCAAAGGGCAAGATTTCATTCTTTTTGATTGCCAAGTAATACTCCATTGTATATATATATACTACATCTTCTTTATCCATTCGTTGGTCAATGGACATTTGTGCTCTTTCCATACTTTGGCTATTGTTGATAGTGCTGCTATAAACATGGGGGTGCATGTGTCCCTTTGGAACAGCATACCTGTATCCCTTGGATAAATACCTAGTAGTGCCATTGCTGGGTCATAGGGTAGTTCTATTTTTAATTTTTTGAGGAATCTCCATACTGTTTTTCAGAGTGGCTGCACCAGTTTGCATTCCCACCAGCAGTTAACACAGCAAATTTATAACAATGGGGAGGTAACTGCGCTTTGGGTGAAGACAGTGGATTTAAAGTGATACTAGTGTTTTCCTGGGTTTGACTCTTATACCAGAATATATTATTGTGGAATTTGCATGTAATTACAGAAAAGAAACAGCAAATAATAAAATACCCTAAGTATATTTACATCAGAATACACACAACTAAATCTTTTTATTAGCCATATTGTACAATTTTTGTAAAGTTTATTATTTTTTGTGTGTGTGTGTGAGAGAGAGAGGGGAGAGAGAAAGAGCACAGAGGAGGGACAGAGGGAGAGGGAGGAATAGTATCTTAACCAGGCCCCACACTGTCAGTGCTGAGCCTGACATGGGGTTCAAACTCACAAACTGTGAGATCATGACCTGAGCCAAAATCAAGAAATCAAGAGTCAGATGCTTAACTGACTAAGCCACCCAGGCGTCCCCATATCGTATAAATTTAACATGATGTATTTAATTTTTTCCTTATTGATGGACATTGTATGTTTCTTCAGCTTTTTTAACCTTTATAGGTACTGCAATAGATATCCAATAGATATTCTTTACTAGATATACATATACATATATATGTATATATATATATACACACATACACACAGACACATATATATAAATACAATGTATATACAATACATATATACAATGTATATATAATACATAATACAATGTTTATACATTACATATATAAAATGTATTTATAATACATATATACAATACATATACATTGCTTTGTGAAACTGTGTAGGTATATGGGCTGGTTAAATTCCTAGTAAAAGCATTGCTGGGTCAAAGAATTTATGGGATATTGTATTTATCATTTAATAGATTTTGTCAAATTGCTCTCTGAAAAAAGGTTGCATCACAATATGTGGCCCAACAGTGTGGGAGTGCCCATTTCCCCACAAACCAATCGACAACATTATCAAATTTCTATATTTTGACAAACTTCTAGCTGAAACACGTAAGACACAGTTGTTTGGATTTGCATTTCTTTCAAATTGAGCATCTTTTCATATATTTATCAGTTATTTGTATTTCTTTTCTGACAACAAATCTGTTCATGTCTTTGGTTCATATTTCTACTGAGTTCTCATTTTACTAGTGATTTGTAAGTTTTTAGATTACCACAAATTAGCCATTTGTCATCCTATGCTTGTGGGGTTTGTATTTTACTTTAATAAAATAATAAATGTTTATGTAATCAACTTATGAATCTTTCAATTTGATGGAGAATATAAGTTAGTCATGAGCAATTGAGTTCTGAGAAGTCATATCAAGGTTCTAGAGCACTCTGGGCTCCTTGGCTCACTTCCTAGAGGGGCCTCCCCCACACAGAGGCCCCTTGTAGGGAGAGCTTCCTGCTAGAGTGTCATATTTCAGCATTCAAGGAAAGAGGCTGCTTAAGGGTCTATATTTAGAGTATGACTCCCTAGCTGGGACAGCTGAATGGGGACTAATTTCTGCATACTTTGTCCCTGAGTTCTGGGATTATTCTGAGGTGCTTGTATGGGTGGTACAGTGAAATTGTCACAGAAGGCAGCGAGTGAAAAGGCCTCTTTCTCCTGGTGACTGCTTGGGATCCTGTAAACTGTGCTTTTTGTGAGGGAAAAATGACAAAGATTTCATTTACAGACCCTCACCACTTTCTACACTGGAAGGTGCTGAACACAAGCTGCTGCTAGGGTGACATATAGTACATGAACAACAGATACTGGAGATATCTCACCAATGTCGTGATTAAATGAACATTCCACCTGCTAAGCCTCATTTCCATCAGTGGGATAATAGTTGGTCCTGTCCAGGGTGTGAGGAGACATGCTTGTGTAAAATCCAAATAAAGCCCTGAAAATGGAAAACAGGTTAATCTCGGAAGTCACCAGTTTTCAGGCACTGGGTTCATCAGGAGCTGGGTCTTCATTCAATCATCCAGGAGTCATCTATGAGGAAGTTCCCAGACACCTGACACAAGATCATAGTTCATTTCAGTCAGAACCTCAAAAGGTTGTAAATCACTTGTGGGAAATTGAAACTTTTAGAAAACTGAACGTTTTCCCACAGATTATAGATGACATTGAAACCGTGATTTTGTTTGACATTTGTATATAAAATGTCAGTAATTACTAATATGTTTTGAAAACTGAAATAGTTCATAGCAACTAATGTGGCACAAAATAATGTGTTTTGTTATTTTTGCGAGCTAAAATTTAAATGTCAAATGAAAATGGCTTGACTCCATTTCCCGATTACAAAAACCATGAGTGAATTGTTAAAATAAAATTAAAAAAAGAACATAAAAAATGTTAAGCGTCCTTTCTAAATGCATTCTCTGCCTCCTTTCCTGACATCCCTTCCCTGGCCCATTTTGGTGCAGCACTGTTGGGGACTGTTGGTCTTATAGTCTAAGGCAGAAACAGAGGATTCCTCTAAGAATCCAGAGAAAAGACTAGAGCAAAGGCCTGGGGGAGGGTGAGATGCAGACCCTCCCCAGTAACCCTAGAAGGGCAAACCACAACCGCAAGACAGAGAGGCTACTCAGATTGGAGAGGACAGAGCTGAGTGACTGGGCGGTGCACGCTAAGGCCCACCGCAATGACGGGTGGAGGGGGAGTTGGTGCACCGTGAGGTGGGGGGTAGGGTCCTGCAAAACTCCCGGCCGTCCAGAGGGGGTGGGGTGGGAGGGGAGAGAGCTTGGTGACGCGAGGCCCTCACGTGACCTGGAGCTGCAGAGCTACGCAGCTCTCCGTGCAGTCGTCACTCCTTTCTAGGTATCAGCTCCCCGCTGCCTTGCGCCTGGCGGGCTGGCACTGGGTCCGAGGAAAGCGGAGCAAGTAAGGGGTCTGGGGCCCGCGCGCTGAGGCCAGGGGGGCAGCCGCCCACCAACCCCGGTAGCTGGTTCGGGGATACCGGACAAAGCGGGTTCAAGTTCCAGGAGCCTTCGCTGTGATTCTCCCGAGTCCCCTCCCCCTGCCTACGTCTGTGCTGGGGAATCTTGGGCTCTGACAAGGCGGATAGTTGGCGGGGGGTGGGGGTGGGGTTGGGGGGATGGGGGTGGGGGGGGTTGGGGGGGGGGGGGTGGGGTGGCGGGGAGGAGTGTCTCGAAAGGGAAATGCAGAGATTGAGATGTCCCATCCTCTCTGATTCTAATCGCTGACCGCACACTTCCGTCCAGATTCCTGCTCCTTTCATTGGAAGGGACATGTCGCCGTGGCATTTACACAGAAAATGGTGGGCCTTGGTGACCGGACGGTGGGGTTGGTGGGATGGCGTTTTGGAATGCGGGAAGGGACATTTGATAACAGGGATCCTGAATCCAGAAAGGTGAGTATTAGGATCTGTGTCCTCGGTGCTGGTCCAAGCACTCAGCGCGTTTCCTCTCTTCTGTCTGATGGACAGTAGATCGGTGTGGCACTGTTTTGTGGCGAGGCAAGGGAAGAAAGAGAGAAGAAAACTGCACGGGATCTGTGGAGGTTAGTGTGAGCACAGGCACTGCCTATGGACAGTTGAAGTTCTGTGTGCATTCTCTAAGGCAGGAACTTAGGTACCACTGTCTGATTGGGATATAGGGTGGGGCTAACTAGGGGACTTTCCTTAAATTGCGTTTACTTACCCAGCTTCGGATTTTTAACTTAAATTGTATGTTGAAGACCAGTAAAGACAGCAAACTTTTCTATGGATGCTTTAATTTGCACTCCAGATAATATTGAGAAAATGCAAATTATATCAAAGAACATTATTATTATATTTTGAGATAGCCTTTGCCAGGAGGCATAGCAATTTTACAAAAGAAAAAGCCTTTCCTCACTCCTTGTCTGTTCTGCTGGAGACTCCTAGAGATGTATTTAAGGAGAAATAGGTGGCAGTCTGCTATGTATGATTCTAGAGTAAGGGATCTGGGGGCCTCCATCTCTTTCTCCATTTTCCAGTTTTCCAGATTCCCCTGTCTGAACACCTTGGTGAAAGAAATGATGGACTTTTGGGAGAAACCCTAGAATCTTACAGGTGGTTTTAAAATAATTTCCCTCTGTCTCTTCCCTTTTATTTTTTCTGCCTCCCTTTTACTATGGACAAGTAAACAAACAGGAGGTAACAGACACTAAGTCCTCATAGAACACACAAGTGCCCTAATCACTGACCCCATTTCAGTGCTGGGGAAGCCACAAGCTCTGCTTTTCAGAGAATGGGTTTCTAGATCTAGCACAGCAGGTACTGGGACCCCTGTTTTAGATATTGGGATGTAACAAGCACTCAACAGTTAACCTTCCCCTTCTTCTCTGTTTGTTCCTAGGTCTTCCCATAGGCCCACAGTAGGGCTGTTTACCATTGGAAACAAGGGAAAGGGGGAGACCGGCCTGGAACCATGAAGGTTGGTGTGAAGGTGAGCAGTGCCTTGCGATAACAAGAGGGTGAGCACAGAAGGTGGCTGAGACTTGAGAGCGTCTTAGTGGAGGGTATTTCTGCCTCTCCTACACTCTGTCAGATTTCCACAGTGTTGCCAATCCCTTGGTGATTTCTGTCCTGGAAACAGGAGTAATATTGGGATAAAGGTGGGCTGGAGTGGACTGAGAAGACAAGAGGAGGGATCACAAGATGGAACACATTAGCAAACTGGACATGGGCTCTGGCAAGGCAGGTACTGGGGTCAGTGATTAAGGCACTTGTGTGTTCTATGAGGACTTAGTGTCTGTTACCTCCTGTTTGTTTACTTGTCCATAGATCTGCCTGCAGGTCTGCTGTAGGACTTGAGATTACTGGAAGCAAAAAAACAACGAGGAAATTGCCTCTGATCGGTATAGACTGGTAAGAAGATGGGGAATACCTGTAGATCTCCAGGGTGGGTTGGTGGAGACCAGTGTGCATCTAGTAGGGTCAGTGTGCAGTCTGGAGGATCCTTAGCCTCTCCCTTTCCCAGCCACCTTTCCTACCATCTCTGTCACTTACCCCACACTCTTACCTTTATTTTGGTACAGAAAGTGGGGTAAACTGAGCAAGATAGAAACGTAGTTTGATAATGTGCCTGTCACATTAAGAACAAAATCTCCAGTCCCATCTGTCCCTCCGTCTGTCTGTCTGTCTCTAGGTCCACAGATCTCATGAGTTTATAGATCTACTTTAGGGTATATCACCAATCAAAAGAAGGAAAGAGGAGGGAACTGCTTTGATCATTACAGGTTGGTATGAAGGTGGGGACCTCTGGGAGTGGTGACAAGAGTAGGTCCAGTAAAAATCGAGGTCTGAGGGCTTCTCAGTCTCCCCCATTCATAGTCAGCACCACACTCCAACATCTTTTTCATTATTCATTTGGTGTAAGGAAATGTGTATGGATGTACCTTAGGGGAAAGTTGTTGGGCACTGGGGAAAATGGGGAGGGGAGAAAATAAAAGGGATGGAGAGAGAGTTTGCTCATCATCCTCTTCTCCCACCAAACACATCATTTCTACACTTTTCTGTCCTTCTGTATATCTATCTGTATGATGCACGAAATTAGAAGAGAAATTTTAGTCCATTTCCTTCCTCCACTTCTAGGTCCACCTCCAGTGGCAGCTGTAGTGGCCTCTAAGTGGCTGAAGACCAGCACCCTCACAGGCCTACACCCAGACCTACTACCCTCTTTCCCCATCCTGATTGAGCTCCCCGTACCTTGTTCGTGCCTTCAGTAGGGGTGATTACATGGGTCGCATTCAGGAAGTGGGTTGGGTGACTGCAGGATTGGTGATCTGGGCTGGTACCTGCTACTGCATTCACAAACTAACCAAAGGAAGAGCCCAGGGAGTGAGGAAACTTTCCAGAAATGGGTCCAGAGTCAAGATGGAGACTGTGGTTGGGGTACAGAACCAGACATTGGCCATGAGTGAAGCCATGGCTGGAACAGAGACTGACACTAGACCCATGGCCAAGACTGGAGCAGAAACTAGAGCAGGAGGTAGGGTTGGGGTTGAAGTAGAGACTACCACCATTGCTAAGGTGATCTCTCAGGCCAAGACAATGGCTGAGGTAGACGCAGAGAACCAGTCTGAGGCCAAAACAGTGTCCACAACAGGGGGCATGATAGAGGCAGTGACTCTGAATGTGGCCCAGCTCAAAACTGGGGAAGTGGCCATGAAAGAGGCAGTGACCCAAACTGACTCTGAGGCTGGGAGAGTAGTCAAGAAGGAGGCTGTGACCCAGACCAAGGCTAAAGCTTGGGCACTGGTTGCCAGGGCAGAAACCAAGAAACAAGTAATGACCCAGACAAAAGTTGAAGCTTGTTTACTGGCTGAAAAAGACACGAACAAAGTAATGGTGACACAGAATGAGGCCTTGGGAGTGACCAGGGAAGCAGCCAAGATGGGTGCCATAAATAAGACTGGAATTATGGCTGAAACCAAGGCAAGAGCCCTGGATGAGACTGTGAATGTGGCCAAGACTCAGTCTGAGGCCAGGCCTGGTCACATAGTTGATGCTAAGGGAAATCTTAATACCATGTCCAGGAAAGAAGCTGGAGTGGACATGAAGTCCTGTGCACCATCTCAGGCTGTGGCCAAGATCCAGGTTGACAACATGCCTGGTGCTGGGGTTGAGGCCAAGGGGAATCACAAAACAGTGTCTCAGGCAGAGTCTAGGGCAGACATGAGGGCTTCTGCTCAGCCTCAGATTGTAGCCAAGACCCAGGCTGAGGCTATACTTGGGGTAAAGTTTGATGCTGGGGGTAATACCAATGCTGTGTGTAAGGCAGGGACAGGGGCAGATATGAAAGTTTCAACACAACCTCAGACTGTGGCCAAGAAACAGGCTGAAGCAATGTTTGGGGCCAGGGATGATGACGGAGGAAATACCAATGTCACATCTAAGACAATGACTGGAGGTGACACGAGGGCTGCTGCTCAACCTCAGGCTATAGCCAGTGCTCAGGCTGAGCCTATGCCTGATGCCAGAGTTAAAGGTAGAGGCAATTCCAATGCTGTGTCTAAAACAGGGGTCAGGGCAAACTTGAGGACCAATTCCCAGGCTGAGGCCTTGCTTGATGCCAGGGTTAAGATCAGAGACAATCCCAATACCATGTCTAAGATGGGGGCTGGGACAGACATTGAGCTCTATACACAGCCTCATCCTATGGCCAATGTCCAGGTTGATGCCTTGCCTGATGGTAGGATTAAGGCTAAAAGCAATGTCAACACCATGTCTAAGGAAGGGGGTGGGACAGACACAAAGGCACAGTCTCAGGCTTCTAACAAGAGCCAGGTTGAGGTTTTACCTGGTACTAGAGGTAAGGCTAGGGGAAAAGCCAAAAGAAAGTGTAAAGCAGAGGTGGGGATAGAAATGAAAACCTGTGCGCAGCCTCAGGTTGGGGTCAAGATCCAAGCTGATGCTTTACCTGATGGCAGGGATGATCCTAATGCCATTTCTAGGTCAGGGACTAAGGCAGACCTGAGGGCCTGTGGTCAGCCTCAGACTATGGCAAATTCCCCGGGTGAGGCCTTGCCTAGTGCCAAGAATAAGGTCTGGGGCAATTCCAATGCTATATCTATGTCAGAGGCTGGGCCAAATACAATGGGCTCTGCCAAGCTCCATGGTATGTCCAATTTCCAGGATGATGCCTCACCTAATACTAAGAATAAACTCAGGGGCAATCCCAGTGCTATGTTTAAAGCAGGGACCGGGCCAAATTCAATATGTTCTGCCAAGCCTGAAACAGATAAAACAGACTCTGCCCAGCCCCAGGCTGTGGCCAATTCCCATGGTGAAGCCTTGTCTGGTACTAAGAATAAGGTCAGGGGCAATCCCAATGCTGTGTCTAAGACAGCAGCTGGGCCAGGTGCAATAGGCTCTGCCCAGCCTGAGGTGTCTAATATCCAAGATGAAACCTTGCCCAGCACTAAGAATAAGGTCAAGGGCAAGTCCAATGCTGTGTCTAAGACAGGGGCTGGGCCAGATACATTGGGTTCTGCCCAGCTCCAGGCCGTGGCCAATTCCCAGGGTGAAGCCTTTCCTGGTATCAAGAATAAGGCTAGGTGCAAGTCCAGTGGTGTGTCTAAGACAGGGGCTGGGCCAGATGCAGTGGACTGTGCCCAATCTCCGGTTGTAACCAATTCCCAAGGTGAAGTCTTGTTTGGTACTAAGAACAAAGTCAAGGGCAATTCCAATGCTGTGTCTAAATCAGGCACTGGGCCAGATACAGTGGGCTCTGCCCAGCTCCAGGCTGTGTCCAATGCCCAGGTTGAAGCCTTGTCTGGTACTAAGAACAAGGTCAGGGTCAATCCCGGTGCTGTGTCTAAGGCAGAGGCTAGGGCAGATGCAATGGGCTGTGCCCAACCTCTAGCAGATACAACAATCTCTGCCCAGTGCCTCACTGTGGCCAATTCCCAATGTGAAAACCTAGTGTACCTGCCTGGTACTAAGAACAAGGTCAGGATCAATCCCAATGCTGTGTCTAAAGCAGGGACTGGGCTATATATAGTGGGTCCTTCCCAATCTCAGATTGTGGCCAATTCCCAGGGTGAAGTCTTGCCTGGTACTAAGAACAAGGTTAGGGGAAATTCCAATGCTGTATCTAAGATGGGGGCTAGGCCAGATACAGTGGGCTCTGCCCAGCTCCAGGCTGTGGCCAATTCCCAGGGTGAAGGCTTGTCTGGTCCTAAGAATAAGGTCAGGGGAAATCCCAGTGCTGTGTCTAAAGCAGAGAATGGGTCACATATAGTGGGTTCTGCCGAGCCTCAGATTGTGGCCAATTCCCAGGGTGAAGTCTTGCCTGGTACTAAGAACAAGGTCAGAGGAAATTCCAATGCTGGGTCTAAGACAGGGGCTGGGTCAGATACAGTGGGCTCTGCTCAGCTCCATGCTGTGGCCAATTCCCAGTGTGAGGCCTTGCCTGGTATCAAGCATAAGGTCAAGGGCAATCCCAGTGCTTTGTCTAAAGCTGAGACTGGGCCAGATACAGCGGGCTCTGCCCAACCCCAGGCTATGGCTGATTCTCAGTGTGAGGCTTTGCCTGGTGTGAAGAATAAGGTCAGCAGCAATCCCAATGCCATGTCTAAGGTAGAGGCCAGAGCAGATATAACAAGCTTTGCCCAGCCCCAGGCTGAGTCTGATTCCCAAGGTGAATCCTTTTCTGGTGCCAGGAGTAAGGTCCAAGGCAATCTGAGTGCTTTGTCTAAATCAGGCACTGAGCAAGATATAGTGGCCTCTGCCTGGCCCCAAGCTGTGACTAATTCCCAGGATGAAGCCTGGTCTGGTACTAAGAATAAGGTCAAGGGCAATCCCAATGCTGTATCTAAGGCAGACACCAGTGCAGATATAACAGGTTCTGCCTGGCCCCACGTGGTGGCCAGTACCCAGGGTGAAGCCTTGTCTGATATTAAGAACAAGGTCAGGGTCAATATCAACACTGTGTGTAAGGCAGAGGTCAGGGCAGATACAACAGGCTCTTCCCGGACCCAAGCTGTGACCAATTCCCAGGGTGAAGCTCCAACTTGCACTAAGAATAAGGTCTGGGGCAATCTTAGTGCTGTGTCTAAAGCAGGGATTGGGCCAGAAACAATGGGCTGTGCTTGGTCCCAGGCTGTGGCCAATTCCCAAGGTGAAGCCTTGCTTAGTGTCAAGAATAAGGTCAGAAGCAATCCCAATGTTGTGTCTAAGGTAGAGGTCAGAGCAGATACAACAAGCTTTTCCCAGCCTCAGGCTGTGTCTGATTTCCAAGGTGAAACCTTGCCTGGTGCTAGGAGTAAGATCCAGGGCAATCCCAGTGCTATGTCTAAGGCAGGCACTGGGCCAGATACAATGTGTTCTGCTCAGCTTCAAACAGATGTAATAGACACTGCTCAACCCCAAGCCAAGTCTAATTCTCAAGGTGAATCCTTGTCTGGTGCCAGAAATAAGGTCATGGACAATCCCAATGTGGTATTTAAGGCAGGGGCTGGGCAAGATAGACGAGGCTCTCTTTCACCCCAAGCTGTGGCCAGTTCTCAGGGTGAGGCCTTGCTTGGTGCCAGGAGTAAGGTCAGGGGAAATACCAATGCTGAGTCTAAGGTAGAGGCTGGGGCACATATGATGAGCTCTGGCCAGCCTCAGTCTGCGGCCCATTCCCAGAATAAGATCTTGCCTGGAGCAAAGGACAAGGCTATACCCAAGTCTGAGGCAAAAGTCACAGAAGATGAGGGCTATGTAAAACCTAAGACTGAAGCCATGCTCACTTCTGAGAGTGGCGGTGGGACAGGCACTCAGGCCTGCAGAAAAATTCAGCCTAGGGTCCATGACTATTACTGGAATGGGATTGGTATTGAGGATTGGATTGCTTCTGAGCGATGGATAAAATTTAGGTTTCAGGCCAGGGATGGATACTGGGAGAATAGCATGTCCTGGGCTGATGATGAGAATGAAGCCAGTGTCGAGTCCTGGAGTGGGGCTAGTAATAAGTCTGATATTAAGTCCTGGGCTGGGGCTAAGGCTGACAATGAAGCTGGTTTTCCTTCCTGGGCTGCAGCTGGCGACCAGGCTTGTGGGGGGCTCTGGGGTGGGAGCCAGGCCAGTGAAGAGTCCTGGGCTAGGAACAAGGCCAGTGGGGGTTCTTTGTCAGAGGTTGGGGACATGGCCATTGGAGGGTCTTGGATTGGGGTTGAGAACCAGGCCAGTGTGGGATCTTGGGCTAGTACTGTGAACCAGGCTATTGGTGAGCCCTGGGCTGGAAGTCAGGCCAGTGGGGTGTCCTGGGCTGGGAAAGATGCCATTGGAGGGTCCTGGACTAGAGTTGAGGAACAGGACAGTGGAAGGTCCCAGGATGGGGCTAGGATTCAGGCTAATGGAGGGTCTTGGGCTGAAGCTAGAGCTGGGAATGTGGCTAGCATTGGGTACTGGGCTGAGGATATGGACCAAGCTAGTGGAGGGTACTGGATTGGGAACAGTGATCTGTCTGCTGGATCTAAGCCTAGTTTTGAGGATCAGGCCAGTGGAAATATGTCCTGGTCTGTGGCTGGTGGCCAGTCCAGTGGAGGGTCTAGGCTCAGGCCTGAGGATCAGTCTTGTAGAAAGTCCTGGGCTGACACTGCAGACCAAGCCAGTGGAGGGGCCAAAATGAGGCCTGTGGACCAGTCTGGGGGTGGGTCCTGGGCTAGGGCTGGGGAACAGGCCAACAAAGGGTCTAGGCCAGGGTTTGTGGACCAGTCGAGTAATGGGTCCTGGGCTAGCACTGGCAGTCAGGTCATTGGAGGATTCTTGGTTGGGACTGTGGACCAGGCCAGTGGGAGTTCCTGGGCTGGGACTGGTGATCAGTCTGGTGGTGAGTCCAAGCCTAGATTTGAGGATCTGGTAAATGAAGAAGAGTCTTTGGCTAGGGCTGTTGGCCAGGCTGGTGGAGGGACAAGGTTGGGGCCTGAGGACGAGTCCAGCAGAAGGTCCTGGGCTGACTCTGAGGACCAAGCCAGTGGAGGGTTCTTGGTTGAAGCTGTGGACCAGGGCAATGGAAGGTCCTGGGCTGTACCTGGGGATCAGGCTGGTGGTGGGGCAAAGCCTAGATTTGAAGAGCAGACAAGTGGAAGAGGGTCTTGGGCTGACAATGGGGGCCAGGCTAGTAGAGGGTCTAGGCTAGGTCCCAGGGACCAGTCATTTGGAGATTCCTGGGCTGGCAATGGGGACCAGGCCAGTGGAGAATCCAGGCCAGGGCCTAAAGACCAGTCCAATGGATGGTCCCGTGCTTGCCGTGGGAGTCAGGCTAATGCAAGAGGGTCCTGGGATGGGGCTGGTGGCCAGGCTGTTGGAAGATCTAGACTAGGGCCTATGAACCCATCCAGTGGTGGGTCCTGGGCTGATACAGGGAGTCGGGTCAGTGGAGGGTCTTGGGTTGTGGCTGGAGATCTAGCCAGTAGCTGTCCCAAACCTGGATTTGAGGATCAGGCCAGTGGAGGAGGGTTCTGGTCTGGTGCTAAGGACCAGATTGTTGAGGGGTCTAATACAGGGCCTGCAGACCAATCTAGTGGTGGGCCCTGGGCTGGCACTGAGAGTCAGGCCAGAGGAAGGTCCTGGGCTGGGGCTGGGGATCAGGCTGATAGCTGTTCCAAACCTGGATTTGAGGACCTGGCCAGTGGGGAAGTCTCTCAGTCTGGCACTGGGGATCAGGCTAGTGGAAAATCTTGGCCTGGGTTGAGGCCTGGTAATGAGGCCAGTAGAGGATCTAGGCTGGAGCCTGAGGATCAGGCAAGTGGAGGGTCCTGGGCTAGGGCTGATGACCAGGTCAGTGGAAGACCACAGGTCAGTGCTGAGATGGAGGCCAATGAAAGATCCTGGTTTGGGACTAGAGCTGAGATTACTACAGGGTCCTGGTTCAGGAGAGGGCAAGAGGCTGCTGGTATTGTGTCCAAACTTGGAAGTAAAAATGAGGCCAGTATTGAATCCAGATCAAGGGCTGAAGAAGAGGCCAATATTGAGTCCTGGACCAGATCTGAAGAGGCAGCCCATGTGGATTCCTGTGTGGGAACCGGGGCTGGGGCAGAGGCCAGGAAGGAATCTTGGCTCTGGGATGGAGATGCAGCCACTACAGGGTCTAGGCTTGGGGGTGAGGAAGAGGCTTGCATGGGGTCCTGGTCTTTGACTGAGGATGTAGATGAGGATGAGCTAAGTAGAGTGTCCAGCCCTGATATTGAGGAAATCAGTTTAAGGTCCTTGTTTTGGGCTGATACTGAGAAGAGTAATGAGTTCAGATCCAAGAGTGAGAGAGATGTCTATAAGGCCAGTGCCAAGGATAACCTTGAGGCTTCTGGTGGAATTGATGTAAGGTCTTGGTTCTGGCATGGTAATGAAAACAAAAGTGAGGACAAATCTGCACCTAAGACTAAAGCCAAAAAGTCAATTGAGTCAAGAGGCACATATCCATCCATGGTCCCTGGGGCAGGAATGGGGTCATGGGCGGGAGCCATGATCTGGACGGAAATGAAATTTCCATACCAAAATGAGTCTTGGTTCCCACCTGAAGATGAAATCAGAAAGATCAGGTGTGAGGAGAAAACTCATCCCTGGACCTGTCGCTGTAAACGCGAAGCTAATATGGATCCACGAGAACTTGAAAAACTTATTTGCATGATTGAGATGACTGAAGATCCTTCTATTCATGAAATAGCCAATAATGCTCTATATAACAGTCCTGATTATCCATTTTCCCATGAAGTCATTCGTAATGCAGGTAGAATATCAATTATTGAAAGCTTGCTCAATAATCCCTATCCCAGTGTTAGGCAGAAGGCTTTAAATGCACTGAATAACATCTCAGTGGCTGCTGAAAATCATAGGAAGGTGAAAACATACTTAAACCAAGTATGTGAAGACACAGTGACCTATCCCTTGAATTCAAATGTGCAGCTGGCTGGACTAAGATTGATAAAGCATTTGACTGTTATTAGTGAATATCAGCATATGGTTACAAATTATATTTCAGAATTTCTTCGTTTGTTAACTGTGGGAAGTGGAGAAACCAAAGACCATATTTTGGGAATGCTTTTGAATTTCTCTAAAAATCCATCTATGACAAAAGACTTACTCATTGCCAATGCACCAACATCACTGATTAATATCTTTAACAAGAAAGAGACAAAAGAGAATATTCTTAATGCTCTTTCACTATTTGAAAATATAAATTACCATTTTAAAAGAAGAGCAAAAGTATTTACCCAGGACAAGTTCAGTAAAAATTCCCTTTATTTCATATTCCAACGACCTAAAGCATGTGCCAAGAAACTTCGAGTCTTAGCAGCAGAATACAGTGACCCTGAGGTGAAAGAAAGAGTTGAGCTATTATTAAGTAAACTCTGATTAGTTATATGTTTCCAAACAAATCTGAGTAATATTTTGGTTTTGCTGCCTGGAGGTAATGCACATTGTAAATTGCATTATAACTTTGAAACTGATGTTACTTATGATGGTCTATAGCTGGATCACTTTATGAACACCAAATGAATTCAAACTTGTACTGAAAATACATGTGTTGATTATTACCTTGTCTGGATCAAGATATTTTTAGTATGCTTCATGAGCAGAAACTGACCTGATTTTTCATAAGTAAGGTAATTTTTGGTCCTTTGTGTGGACTTATGTTTATACATTTGAGGCTTTATTTTTATGTCATCAATAAAGTTGTGTGTCATAAGCAGAAAAAAAGAGACACATCTTTGTCCTTGGGTTTATGATCTATTTGGAAAGGCAAGATGTATGGAAACAAAAATATACTACAAAACCATGAACCTCTGATCATGGCCAAACAGTGCAGAAACTTCTGCAGGCAACAGTGGTCAGAGAAAATTTTACAGAGGAGGGGGACACTTGATGAAGCTGGGCTTGAAGGATAGGATAAAAATGGGGTGGGAGAGCATTTGGAGGAGGGATGAGTGGTGGGAAGAAATGCATGGAGGTGGAAATCCTGCTCCATAGAGGAGGCTGGCCTGCCTGGAGTTCCACGTGTGGGGAGGGGAGTGATGGGAAATGTAATCCATCAGTTTGGGTGAGCCCTTTCATGGAGGATCCCTGACTGCTAAACTGAGTTGTCTTAATGTTACTCCATCCACCCCTGGGTGACCCCACAACCTTTTGTGACCAAAGGAATGAGCAATTAAAGGAAAAGAATGTAGCTGATCTGTGTGCAGGATGGGTCAGAGTTGGGGTGGGGACAAGAGTGGCCACTGGAGATTGGAACACCAGTTAGGAAGTTACTGCCATGGTCCAGGTATGAGATGATAAAAGTGTGAGACTTCACTACTGGCCATGGGAATAGCAAGGGGAGGAAGTAAGTGATACACTCTTTGAACAAAGAAATGATGGAACTTATCTTGAAGGCATACATAGAGGGACAATTTTATTTTAGGGTCCTGGTGGTATTTAATAGGAAAACATTCTCTTTGTTGACTAACTCTGGTGTCTGTGTAAGGTAAATACATTAGTTATTATTTTGAAGTAATAAAATATAATAGAAGAAAGAACAATGTTTAGTGCTTCTATTAGATTTCTTTTAGAAGTTTGATTGAGGCAGGGCCTTTATGGAAACACTGAGAGTGGTGTTTATATCTTCAGTATATCAATATTCAACTGATATATTGATTCAGTATATCAATACTGAAGAATATCCACCTTTCTCCCACCCCAGATTGTGGTGAGGGTGTGGTGGGAGGGGCACTCTCAAACTGGGCTGGTGGGAGCATACATTGGTACAAGATCAATTTGGATACATGTTTCAGAAGTCTTTAAGATACACATGATCTTTGACCCAGTAATTCCACTTGTAGAAATTTATCTATAGAAGATGATCAAATAATTGGCTTGTACAAAGCTGTGTATCTTCATACTGTTTTGAAGAGTGAAAAATTGTGAATGACCCAAGTGTCTCAAAATAGGCAATTGGCTAAACAAATTAGGGTGTACCTACACATAGAAACATCTTGCAGCTACTGAAAATTGTGATGGGCATCCAGACTTATTTACTTGGAAAAAACTCAGCATTAATCTTAAGTGGGAAAAATAGGCTGCAAAAACACATGCTATACTTTTTATAAAGTAAAAGTATATATCTAAATTATCTCCTGTATAAACTTTGGTGTATACTCTGAGAGTGTTAATAGTGTTCTATGGGTGTTAGATTAATGGGCAGTTTTATCTCTTTTTTGCTCATCTGTATTTTCTGATTTTTATATACACCACAAATTTTTGCATAACTTGCCAAGAGGAAATGGATGGATTTGGATTAAGCAGACCTGTCAATAGTATATCAGGGAACTAGGGCAAAATTATAAATAGAGGTTCACATATTGATGTCTAGATATTTGGAAGGTATAAATTAAATTTTTGAATAAATATTTAAATAAAGCTGTAAATGTAAGTGTAAATGTTTGAAAATTTAAATCTTGTTAATCATTTTAAAAGTAAAACTGTTCTCAATTCTATTATTCAATGGCCACTAAGTTTCTAGTGGAAAAAATGATGTCACATTTGTGGTAGATTCTGCAGTCTGTTGCCCTAAATCCTCCTTCAGGAATAAAGAGGTTATTATTTAGTTGCTAGGAGTGCTGCCAGCAGACAGCCCTCAGCTGTCATCCCTTTTCAGGAAATGCCTCAGCTGGGAAGTCACATCCCCCAAGGTCATGCCCTCTTCCTGGGGGTACTTTCATCCAATGGCTGATTGACATGGCCTTCTTGCCCCAAATGGGACAGCTAAACTTCTCCTTCTGTCCAATCCTGCTTCCTTCTTTTCCCTTCTACAGATTTTGATCTCAAGAGCAATTCCTAATAAAAGCCCTTCATGCTGAACTCTGAGTCTGCTCTCCAGGAAGCCAACCTACAACAGTTGATATAAGCAGTAGTTCAGGAAGGCAAACACTGTGATGAAATTTTGGAGATGAATCACCTGCTGCCCATCTGGCAAGGAGGACCCCATCACTGATGGTAGGTGGAGTACATAGGCACCTGAAACATGTGGCAGAGGAATTGTCAGAGCTTTCAGCGATGGTGAACTGGGATGGCACTGGTGGAAGGAGATGCATTAGCTGGTTCTATGTAGCAGACTTTTGAGAAATATGTGGGAAATATTAAATATAAAGAATGCCAGAAAATTGTGTAACTATTTCTATGCTTGACTTCTAGAAAAAAAATAATGAAAAGCCAAATTAAATTAATCAGCAATTAAATGCTATATGTGAAAGCCAGAAAGTTTCATTCATAACCTATAAAGAGGCCCTCTTCTTTTCTAGGTAGAGGGTAGAGAGATCGTAGGACCAGGCCTAGGACTTATTGAAAGCAAGCTTCAAAGAAAGTTAGAATCCCAACCAAGACAAGTCTGCTATTCTGGTTAGGAAGGAATGGGACCCTGACACGTGGGATGGGGACTTATGGATTGATATTCCTAAAAATCTTGTATTCTCAGATTTCCCTGGTCACCTTGAGCATTCAGAAGTGTCCCACTCCTTCCTATTTAGGGCTAGTATTTCACTTTGTTTGAAAATGCAGTGTCCTTTCTCCTGTAAGGTAATGTGTGTTTCCTTCAGAACCTACCCCACTTCTCATCCTGGCCACTGGGCCTATATATAAGATTAAGTCACAGCATAACCTCCCTGGGGATGTGCTGGGCCTAAGAAGAAGGAAAGAAAGGGAATACCCCAAGAAGAAGCTATAGGACTTAGCCAGCATGTACTAGAAAGTGCTGAGGGGGAATCATGGGACTAAATTCTGAGGGCCTTGATCAGGGGAGATGGAATATAAAATTGAATAAGGGAAAAATTAATTGTATTGAGAGTCATCTCCCAAGATGCAGTATTTAACATCCTGGGAAAGACCCCAGGAGATCTGTGAACTCACTAGTAGAATGGCGTCTCAAAGTATGGAAAAAAAGAAAAAAGAATTAAGTGAGGTTTAAATGCCAGAGTTGTCATAGCAGATGGCAGGGAAAGGGTTAAAGTCTCAAAGAAGTGGGAATGATAGAATAAATATATCATGAAAACCCTCTTGAGGAGTATGTTCTTCAGGAGGACCCAAAGGACACACTATTTGCTGGAGCTATAAGGAATGCACTGATGAAAGGAGCAGCAGCAACACTAAGTTCAGGGGCGGCTTGCCTCTGGAGGCCAAGGCTCAGAATAGGAGAGGATGTTACAGGATGAGGAACACTGATAGAAATGGTGATAGTTCAGGGCACTTGGGTGGCTCAGTCGGTTGAGTGTCCAACTCCTCGTTTTGGTTCAGGTCATGATCTCACAGTTCGTGGGATTGAGTCCTGAGTCAGGCTCTACACTGACAGCGTGGACCCTGCTTGGGATTCTCTGTATCCCTCTCTCTCTCTTTCTCTGTCCCCCACTCTGTTCATACATGCATGCTCTCTCTCTCTCAAAATAAATAAAATAAATATTAAAAAAAAGAAAAAAGAATTGGTGATGCCTCTGAAACAATAGAGGCAGGATGACTGCATATAACCATCAGAAGTCGGGTCAATGCAAATACCATAATGTGCTGCAGAATCAGAGTGATAGGCAGGGAGGCCTGATCTGCAGAGAGCTGTGGAGATGATTAATAGAACAACAGTGCCCTGGGGAAAATAAGCAGCCAACAATCTGTACCGAATGTGAGCAATCATCAAAGATGGTTCAGAAGTCTGAGGGACAGTGCCTAGATAAAAAGTCACAGTTCCTTGCTCAGCTTCTGACCCTAACTCAATTTTTGATCCAGAGTGCATTGTTTGAAGGAGAGGCTTGGTGCAGAGGAAGAAGAACCCTACAACATTAGTAATTATTTCTCCAGTCCTTCCATTTATGCATGTAGCTGTATGCAGGGAAAAGAGGAATACTCAAACATTTTGAGGACTTTTGGACGGTAGTTATGAGTTGATTTACCCAAAGACCTAAAATGTCAACATGTTCTCCTTCTTAGAATAAGGGCAGATGGGAGCCTGGTATTAAATGGACTCCTGGCCTATGTTGAATTCAGAGTGGCTCCACTGGGTCCACAAACCTACCTGATGGTTATTTTCCTGGTCTCTGAATATATAATTGGAATAGAAATTTTGGTAGTTGGTATAAACCCTACATTTGTTTCTTGGCCTGTGGAGTCAGACCTGTTTGTAAATGAAAAGTGAAGTTTCTGAGACTGCCCTCACCTTCCTTGGCCAAGATAATAAACAAAAACATATAGCATCTTGGGGAGGATGGCAGAGGTTAGTGCCACTATTAAAGACCTAAAGAATGCTGGAAAGTGGTCCCCATCATATCTACATTTAATGCACCAGTTTGGGCCCCTGCAAAATGTGGGCAGAGCCTGGTAGACGATGGTAGACTATTACAGACTCAACCATGTAGTGGTACAAGTGCAGCTACCATGTCAGATATAATATATTTGCTAGAGCAGAATAACATGAGCTTAGATACTTAGTAATTAGCTATTGATTTGGAAAATGTAGTTTTCTGTCCTGATCAGAATAAAACATCAGAAAAAGTTCACATTCATGTAGAAAAGACAACAGTATACACATACAGTTTTTCCTCAAAGGCCTACCAACTCTCCTGTCCTCTGTCATATTATAGTCTGAAGATAGCTGGACCATCTGAATATAATACTAAACCGCTATATTGATGACATCATGCTAATGGGACCAAAATGAGTAAGAAATGGTTAGCACATTACAAGCCTTGGTAAGACACATGTACTCCACATGATGGGGGATAAACCCTACAAAGATCCATGGACTGGCTACGTTAAGTGCAGGTTTTAGAGGTTGAATGATCTGGGGAGCATGCCAGGGGATCACCTCTAAATTAAAGGACAAATTATTGCATTTTTCACCTTCCCCACAAAGAAGGAAACTCAATGCCTGGTAGGCTTCTTTGGGTTCTGGAAATACCATATTTCACACCTGGAATTACTGTTTCTACCCATATACTGGGTGACACAAAAAGCTGCCAGCTTTGAGTGGAGCCTAGAGCAAGAGAAGGTCCTAAGCAGGTCCAAACTTTGGTTCCAAGTAGTCTTGGCACTTGGTCTATACAATAGACAGACCTTATGGCATTAGAGGTATCTGTGTTGGCAAAAGATGCTATCTGGAGTTTTTGATAAGCCCCAATGGGAAAGTCAGAGCTTGGTCCAGAATTTAGGGTCTGGAGCAAACCAATGCCATTTGCAGTGGAGAATTATATATCATTTGAAAATAGCTCCTCACATGCTACTGCATCCTGATAGAGATGGAAAGCCTGGCCATAGGACATCAAGTGACCATGTAGCCAGAACTGCCCATCATGAACTGAATTCTGTCAGATACACCAAGGTATAAGGGTGGGCAGGCCCAGCAACCAGATGGAAGTTTTACACGCGGGATCAAGCATAAGCAGGGCTGGAGGACACATGTACCTGCACAATTAGCTAGAGCAGATCCGCCATGATAGCTACCACTGTTGCATTATCATCATTAATTCACCTTACACCAGTGCCCCCTTGGGAAATCTCTTTTGACAAGCTGACTAGGAAAGAAAAACCCAAGCATTGTTTATAGGTTGGTGGGCTTGGCTTGTGGGTATCAGCAAATATAGCAACTCCAACCTAAGAAAGCCATGGTGACCAGGAAGGAGGGTCTGAGTCACACTACCAGGCAAACCACCAAGACCCTAAGACTGATGAGGATCTATAACTGTTAGTTGAAGTGGGAGATGATTATTTGCAGCTTTGAGACCAGCTACAGTACCGAAGGTTGTAGTTTGTCCAATGTTTCTCCTAGGAAGAGAGGTCCACCAGACTCCTGGAAGAGTTGATCCCAGAACTTATATGAAGTGGATCTGGGAGGCACAAGGTCTGGACTGTGGTGGACATTGTAATGCCTTTCCCAGAGCTCCCTTTAGCAATAAAGGCCTTATTACTTCAGTTGTTAGGAATTCTGCCATCAGAGAGCCCTTAGTTGCCATCAGGGATTACGTTAGCTGAGAGTTATCTTGTTCAAGATTACATCCCATTGTCAGGGTGACCCACATCCAATGACTCATTGATGCTGTGTATAAAGGCCTGGCGCTCTTTCCCCTGAGATAGTTTTGGAGTTTCACTTTGTCTTCAGAATTCCCTTCAAAGTATGCTGAGGCCTTCCATTGAGAGCGCACTAAAATTTGATTTCTCCCTTTTCCAATTCCTGCTTTTTTATTCCCTTTCCTTCCATAAGTGTTGATGCCAGGAGCACTCCCCAGTAAATCTTCTATTCTCTCATCTTTGTCTCAGAAAATGACTCCTCGAACATCCAATCTGTGACAATGCTTTACATATGTTACATCTATCTATCTATCTATCTATCTATCATTTATCTAATCTAGCCATTCTAAAATCAAGAGTAATAGGTGTTGTTTAATGTGAAATGTTCTTTAACCTCTATATGTAACTGTTGCAAATATTGCACTGATTTTTTTATTACTTCTGGAGCCACAGGCTGGAAATTAAAGATAAGCAAGAAAATGGACACTTTTGGGAAATGATAGTTTGTTAAGCAGAAACCTGTTGTATTCATGTATCTAAGAAGGCTTTGACAAGTTAGTTTGTTTCTTCTCTTCCATAAGTGCTTCCACTGCTTGAATCTTCCCTGCCTTCTGAAATAATGTCTGCCTCTTAGGTCAGCAGTGGCATGGTCTACAAATCTTCATGACATTTGGACACAGTTGCCTTTTGTTTAGAGGATAGAGGGGAACAGGTGTGGAGAAGTACTTTCCTGGAGCCTGAACAGTACTAGCCAAAGTGCATATGTCTAGGGTTATAAGTTGCACTGTGCCAACAATGAGCACGAGATCCTGTGTCCTTTGTGTTATTCTGTGTGTGTGTATGTGTATGTGTGTGTGTGTGTGTGTGTGTGTGTGTGTGAAAGAGAGAGAGAGAGAGAGAGAGAGATGAAGGACCCTTCAAAACATGGGATTTAGAGAGGGCCCCTCACGCCCAGTTCTAAGGGCAGTGTTGAGAGTAGGATAGAAGTGGATGACACTCCTAGATATTTGGGGGAGTTAAGTGGTATTATAAGCTAATTCTGGGTTCCAATGTGGCCCAAAGTCCTGATTCTTACTCTAGTGCTGTTTTAGCAGACTCAGGGCTCAGGGGTTGGCTTAAGGTTTTGGATACAGTGGCCTTGCTGGATCATGCACATATGAGGAATAGTTTAACATCACTTTTTGAAGATTAAATGCAGTTCTTTTTGGACAAAAGGCCCAGTTCTGATTGACCCTTAAGGCAGTGTAGCGTAGGGGAGAGATTGCAATCTGGAGCAGAGGATGAAGCAGGAAGGGTGTTACTATTTCTCTTCATTTTTATGTTTCAAACCTAAAGGAGCATATTTGAGAGGGGAATGGAATGAATCTGGTTTAAACTATATGAATTTGAGGTGCTTATGGGACTTTCAAGTGGAGATGCTCAGTGTTTATTTGACGAGTATGGATCTAGAGCTCAGAATAAAGGTCTGACCAAAGATAGGTATTTTAGATGATAACTAAAGCCAGAGAGTGAGTCAGGTGGCTCCAGTAAGGGATACAGACTGAAAAACTGAGGACAGAATGCTAAGAAAACTCAACACAAGTGGGACTTTGGCAGAGAGGAGTGCAGAATTGAAACTGAGGATATGGCTTCCCATCAGCATTACAACACATATCAAGGGGCTTCTGGGTGGCTCAGTCGGTTAAGTTTCCGACTTTGGCTCAGGTCATGATCCCCATGTCAGACTCTGTGCTGACAGCTCATAGCCTGGATCCTGCTTTGGATTCTGTGTCTCCCTTTCTCCCTGCCCCTCCCCTGCTCTTGCTATCTCTCTGTCTCTCAGAAATAAATAAACTTTAAAAATTTTAAGAAAATATTACAACACATATCTCTATATATTCTTTTTCTTCCCTTTTAAACAATGTGGCAAAGTACACCAAACATTTACCATCTTCACCATTTTTAAGTGTACAATTCATTGACATTAAGTACATTCCCTTTGTTGTGTAACTGTCACCACTATCCATAAGTACATTCCCATTGTTGTGTAACTGCCACCACTATCCATCTCCAGAAGTCTTTCCATCTTCCCAAACTGAAATTCTGTACCTATTAAATAATAATTCCCCATTATTCCCTCCCTCAGCCCCTGGCAACCACCATTTTACTTTCTGTCTCTATGAATTTGACTACTTTATAAGTGGGATCATGCAATGTTTGTCCTTTTGTGACTGGCTTATTTAATTTAGCATAATGTCCTTGTATTAGTCTGCTTGGGCTGCTAGAACATAATACCGCAGACTGGGTGTTTTAAACAACAGAAACTTATTTTCCAAAAGTCTTGGAGACTGAGAAGTCCAAGATTAGGTGCTGGTAAATTTGGTTTCTGTGACAGATCTCTTCCTGGCTTGTAGACAGTCACCTTCTTGCTATGACCTCACATGACCTTTCCTTGATGTGTGCACCTAGAGAGAGAGTGAGTGAGCTCTCTGGTATTTCTTCTTATAAGGACACTAATCCTATTGGACAAGCCACCAGACAGCATGACTTCAAATCCTGGTCTTTTCACTTAATAGCTACATGATCTTAGGCAAATATTTTCATTTCTCCTCCTCGTTTTCCCTATATTTCAAATGGAAATAACAAAACCTATTTTATAGAATTGCTGTGATAATTAAATGATTAAGTGCTCAGAGTAATACTTATAAATTGGCATATATTATATATTATTGTTATTCCTTCTATATATTTTTGTTTCCCTTCAATTCTGTCTGGTTTTGCTTCATGTACTATGGGGCTTTGTCATTAGGTCCACATATTTATATTTATAATGGTCATATCTTCTTGATGGACTGACATTTTCATCATTATAAACGGCCCTTCTTAGTTTTTAATAACAGTGTGTATCTTAAGGCCTAATTTTTCTGGTATTAATACAACCATTCCAGGTCCCTTCTGGTTACTGTTTACACATATAACTTTCTATCCTTTGATATTCAACCTATTTGTGTCTTTGAATCTGCATGTCTTTTGTATACAACGTATGGTTGGATCATATTTTTAAAATGTATTCTGCAATCTCCGCTTTCAAATTGGAGTGTTTAATACATTTATATTTAATGCAATCACTGATAAGGTATAATCTGCCATTTTGCTATTTGTTTCTATATGCCTTATGTCTTTTTTGTTCCCCTATTCCGCCATTGTTTCCTTCTTTTATGTCAAATAGGCATTTTCTAGTGTGCCATTTTCATTCTCCTGCCATTTCTTTTACTATATTTTAAAATAAATTCTCCTGGGTGGCCCAGTCAGTTAGGCCTCCAACTCGATTTCAGCTCAGGTAATCATCTTGTAGTTTGTGAGATCAAGCCCTATGTCCAGCTCTGCATGTGAAGCCTGATAGGGATTCTCTTTCTCCCTTTCTCTCTGCTCTTCTCTCTCTCAAAATAAATAAGTAAACTTAAAAAAAAAAAGATACTCTGTTAGTGGTTGTCCTGGAAATTACAATGAACAACTTAATTTATAAAAATCAAGTTGAGATCAATACCAGCTTAATTTCAAATCTTTTCTCCTAATAGTTCCATTCCCTAACCACTCCTTTGCACTGTTATTGTCATACAAATCATATCTCTATATATTGTATGTACATCAACATAGATTTATTCATATTGCTTTATGAAGTTGTCTTTCAAATCAAATAGAAAAAAATAGAGTTACAAAAATACATTTATACTGTCTTTTATGTTTACCTATATAGTTACAACTATATATTTACCTATATAGTTACAACTATATACTATATATGTATTTTAATATTTTGTTGAGAGCTGGATATTTTAGGTAATATAGCAACCCTGCATACTGATGCTCTTCTCAGTGGTCATTGTTATTTTATCAGTTATTTGTTTATTCGTTGACTTAGTAGGACTAATTCTGTGAAGTTTACTTCCTCCACACTCATAATGTGCATCTCTGATGTCCCAGCTCATATCTTTTTCCTTTGTTTTTATCTTTGAGCTTGGCTACTTAGGTTTTGCCCGTGGATTAGCATAAGTCACTTATTGGACAAAGGTTGTGCTTAAGTTCCCTTAGCCAATTAGATATTTACCCTTTTTTAATGTTTATTTATTTTTGAGACAGATAGAGACAGAGTGCGAGCAGGGGAGAGGCAGAGAGAGAGAGAGGGAGACACAGAATCTGAAACAGGCTCCAGGCTCTGAGCTGTCAGCACAGAGCCTGATGCAGGGCTTGAACCCATGAACCGCGAGATCATGACCTGAGCCGAAGTTGGACGCTTAACCAACTGAGTGACCCAGGCGCCCCTAGATATTTACCCTTTACCGTTAGATATCTGTGTAGCTGCTCTCACATTTCAGTGAATTTACATATTTTGCCTCTCTCCCATTCAGCCAGGGAGTAGTAGCTTGGAGGTTTCTTTTCTGATTGCTACTGAAAGACTATAGACATTCACACATTTTTCCAGACTGCCAAAGATGACTGTGATTTTATTTTTAATCTTGGCTTTCTAGGATTTGTCCCTGGGCCAGAGTAGCTTATGATTTAGTCAGTGTTTGGTCAGAGGTTGTGTTTAAGTTCTTTGTGCCAGTGAGGCTTTATGCCCTGTGTTTATGGGTCTCTATATGGCTTGGGGAATCCGTTCAAGCCTGTTGCATGTCTTTCTCTAATTTTCCCAAGGGGATACAGCCTAGCATATACCACAATCTTCCTGACCACCACAATTTTATATGTTCTCAAGAGGGCTCTTACTGGTTGTCTCCATGGTTCTCTCTAGGAAACTTGTGATTGTTCTGACATTTTTCTTGTATTAGTGGTATTAGGTTCCTCTTAATTATTCTGCACCAAGATCTCCATTGTTTTTTGACAGTGTCTGTCAAAATGCATGGAATTTTCTACTACCATTTCCGGATTATTTCAACCCTTTCAGGCAGACAGAGCATTCAGGCAGAGCCTCAGCATTCTTCATCCTTGTGCCCTGCCTTTCTTCTTGGGACAAATGCTTCAACCGATGCACCAGAGCAGAAGGCAGGTACTTTTTTTTTCCCCCCGAGTGACACTCTTGCTCTGTGAAATGGTGCTGGGAAAGGGTAGCATTTCCTATTCTTTTCAGCCTTCCTTTCCTAGAATAGAAAAATTATTTGAGGATATAATTGTCAAAAACTTCCTAGACGCTTTGAAAGTCATAAATTTACAGATGCAAGAAGGTCAATAAATCCCAAGCAGGATAAACTCAAAGAAAACTATGCTTAGATACATCTTATCAAACTGCTGGAAACCAAAAGTAAAGAAAAAAACCTTGAAAGTTGCTAGAGGAAAATAACACATTACTTATAGGGGAACAACAATTTGAAAGACTGTGGTTTTCTTATCACAAACAGTGAAGGTCAGAAGATAGTGGAATAACATGGTTGATGTGTTTAAAGGAAAGAATTGTCAACGCATAGTTACAGTTCAGGAATGGAGTATGGAGATGAAAATAAAGATGTTCCTCGATGAGGGAAAACCAAGAGAATTTGTTGCTAGCAGACATGCTCTAAAAAAATGCTAAAGTAAGTTCGACAGCCTAAAGGGAAATGATACCGGGGGAAATCTGGAATTCAAGAATGAAGAAGCAATAGAAAAATGGTAAATATCTGGGTAAATATAAAAAATTTCTATTCTTTGAAAATAATAGCGATATTGTATTAGTTTCCTACTGTTGCTGTAACAAATTATTGAAAACTCAATGGCTTAAAATAAGACACTTTTATTATCTTAACAGTTCTGGAGGTCAGAAGTCTAAAATGGGTTTACAGAGCTATGTTTCCCTGGATGCTGTAGCAGAGAATCCATTTCCTTGCTTTTTCCAGCTTCTAGAGGCTACCTGCATTCCTTGGCTCATAGCCCCACATCACTCTGATGTCTGATTCTGTCATCATATCTTATGTGGCTCTTCTGCCCCCCCCCCCCTTATCAGGACCCTTGTGATTACACTGGGTCCACTCAGCCAATCTAGTATAATCTCCCTATCTCAATATCCTTAATTTAATCACATCTGCAAAGTCCCTTTTGCCATATAAGTTAACATAGTCACAGGTTCCAGTATGTAGACATCTTTGAGGAGACATTCTTCTTCCTACCACAACATCATCAAGGATCCACTAATTTTTTTTTTTATAATTTAAGGTGTTCTAGAGCATAAGAGAAGGTGGAAATCTACTGAATTAATTCTATAAGGCTTCATAAGACTTATACCAACACAAAGAGGAATAGAAGTAAAAATGTAAACCAGAGGTTAATCTAAATCATAAATATAAGTGCAAAAATCCAAAGTAAAATATTAGTAAATTCAATATAGCACTGTAGTAAATAGAATTGTAATAATATTCTCTATTTTTTGTGCTATCTGTATTAGATTAGCATCAATGCTATGAAGGCAATGCATGGGCTTAATAACATGGACTTCCACTCACCAAGGTTGATTTTGTACTAACACTAGCAACAAAAGTGCCCAAACTGGCAACAAAATAAGATGATGATAAAGCATTCAATACAATAAGACAGTATTTCTTGGGGGTACCATTCAGCTCCATGGTGGTAGGATTATTATATGGGACACCTTTCATCATGGTGAGAACATAAATTTTTCCCTATGGAAATAAATATATATTCCAGATGCACATTCACCTTCATTGCTTACAATGATTCTGTCAGTGCCACCATCCATGGACTTCCAGAATGCCTTAATCATCATCAGGTTATCCTATACAACATTGTCTCTGACTAAGAAACTCATTTAATGGTAGACAAAGTACAATAATGGAGTCATATCCAAAGATTCACTGGTCTGTATTACTTACTCCATCATGCAGAAGCAGCTTGCCTGATAGAAAAGAAAATGAATTTCTGAAGGCTTAGTTATAGGATCAGATGTTCCAGGTTGAGACTGCTATACTACAAGAATACAACAGCTGCTTTAAAACCAGTGACCATGACAATTGTCAAATTATGGAAATAGCCCAGATGTCCATTGACTGACAAATGGATAAAGAAGATATGGAATATTACCTGGTGATCAAAAATAATGAAAGCTTGCCATTTGCAGTAATGTGAATGGAACTAGAGTGTATTATGCTAAGTGAAATAAGTCAGTCAGATAAAGACAAAAATCATATGATTTCACTCATATGTGGAATTTAACAAACAAAACAGATGAACATAGAGGAAGGGAAAGAAAAATAAGATAAAAACAGAGATGGAGAAAACCATAAGAGACTCTTAAATGCGGAAAACAAACTGAAGATTGCTGGAGGGGTGTTGGGTGGGGGAATGGACTAAATGGGTGATGGGTATTAAGGAGGGCACTTGTTGTTATATGTAACAACAAGAGCACTGGGTGTTATATGTAAGTGATGAATCACTAGATTCTATTTCTGAAATCATTATTACACTATATGTTAACTAACTTGGATTTAAAGAAAAAAAAAGAAAACCAGTGACTAATATATGGTGTTATTTCCCTCATTTAGTGAAGATACACAAATCTGGGAATGAAGGGGTGGAGGAAGGAGTGCCCCTTTCTCTCTCTCTCTCTCTCTCTCTCTATATATATATATATATATCCACAGCCTTGGGCTCAGCAGATATGAAGGTTCTATTTTATAGGGAATGAATGTTTCCAACAGGGAATAAAGCCACGGTTCCATTAAATTTAAAGCTGAAACTGCACCCTGGCTATTTTGGTCTCCTCATGCTATTGAACTGAGAGGCAGAGAAAAGGGTTACTGCACTGCCTGGAATGATTGAATACCATTACCACGGGAAATAGAGTTGTTTCTATACAATGAGAACAGGAGGAGAAGTATGCTTGGAGCCCAGGTATAGTCATTAGGGCACCTCTTAATACTCATTTGCCCAATAGTTTTGGTCAATGTGAAAATGCAAAAATCCAATAAAGATAGGATTGAAGGTTAGGGTCACTACATCAGGGAAAGAACTGTGGAAAACTAAAGGAGATATGAAATGGATTATTGACTTTGGCCTCATGACCAGCTACAGAAGGGAACTGTGGCAGCTAGGTGTACCTTTATTGATAATTATTTTTTTCCTTCATTTCTCTTATGTGTGAAAAATACTAGATATTGTTGTTATAATCAGGTTTCAAGTGGAGAGTATGACTTAATATTACTCCATGATAGTACATAGGCTCATGGGTCTTTTTGTCTCTGCCTCCTTGTTGGAGATGAGAGTTTCTTTATTGGAGTGAAGGGCAAGAATGGAAGCTGAGTGGCTAAAGGGTGGTTTGGGTTGGTTATCCTTTATTTTACCTCAACTCCTGATCAATTTTCTGCTCCTTAGTCCTTTTCTATGCCCTCGAAAGCTGACTCTTATGGATTATAATCCCCAGGCACCATTCTTCTTTGGATTTGGCCAATGGAATACACTTACAGAAATTTGGAGGAAGAGAGAAAACAATTTTTTTTCTGTTCCATCACTGACTTGGGCTGTGTTTTATTGGCAGTAACTGCCAATAAGTATACTGGCAGTGATAGGCCAAAACTTCAGCTCCTACAGTAGATCCCTCTTCCATGGCCCTAGCTCTCACCAAGAAGTCCCTCATGCTTGAAGGACAAACACCAGAAGCATTCCCATAAAAATCAGGAAAAAGACAAAGATGTCAATTTTTCCACAATTATTTAACATTGTTCTGTAAGTACTACTTAATGCAATTATCGGAGAAGGGAATACAATATTAATATTGGAAAGGAGGAGACAAGATGATGTTTCATTACTGCAAATGAAACAAATCTAAGAGAATCAATCAATGAAAAACTATTTTAAACTAGGAATTCCATAAAGAGGCTGATTATAAAATTAACTGCAAAATCTAACCACTTTCATATACAAAAAGAATAAATAGAAAATGTAAGATAAAGAAAAGATTCAACTTATAATAGCCATGGTAAAAAGTAAAGTACTTAAGAATACACTTAACAAAGTGTATTTAATTTAAAAAGTATTTATTGATAACCTATAGTATGCCAAGCAATGTTCTAGGAGTTTTTTTTTTTTTTAATTTGGAAATGCTACTAAGGAAAATTAATGAAGACAACTAGCGAAACTGTGTTCTTGTGTAGAAAGATATTCTTTTCCTCCTAGCTTTATTGAGATATAATTGACATATGATATCTAAATTTAAGGTGTACAATGTGATGATTTGATACACATATATATTGCAAAATGAATATCACAATATGGTTAGTTAATACATCCATCATACCATATAATTACACTTTTTTTGTTGTAGTTGTGAGAGCATTTAAGATCTACTGTCTTAGCAACTGCCAAGTATACAATACGATACTGTTAACTATAGTCACCATGCTGTTCATTAGATCCCCAGAACTTACTGACCTTAAAACTGGAAGTTTATGCCAATGTCTCCTCATTTCTCCCTTTCCTCAGCCTCTGGAAACCACCAATCTACTCTCAGTTTCTATGAGTTTGGCTTTTTTAGATTTCACGTATGAGTGATATCATACAGCACTTGTATTTCTTTGATTTATTTCACTTAGCACAATGCTCTCCAAGTTTATCCATGTTATTGCAAATGGAAAGATTTCCTTTAAAAATTTTCAAAAATGTTTTATTTATTTTTGAGAGAGACAGAGTATGAGTGGGGGAGAGACAGAGAGAGAGGGAGACACAGAATCTGAAGCAGGCTTCAGGGTCTGAGCTGTCAGCACAAAGCCTGACGCAGGGTTCCAACTCATGAACCGTGAGACCATGACCTGAGCTGAAGTTGGATGCTTAACTGACTGAGCCACCCAGGTGCCCCAGAAGGATTTCCTTTTCTTAATGAATGAATAAAATATACCAATATAAATATATATGTGTATTTTAATCCAGCAATCCATTGATAAATACTTTGGTTGTTTTCATGTCTTGGCTATTGTGAATAATGCTGTAATGCACATGGGGGTGCAGATATCTCTGAGATAGTGATTTCACTTTCTTCAAAGAAATACCCAGACATAGAATTGCTGGATCATATAGTATTTCTATTGTTAATTTTTTGAGTATCCTCCGTGCTGTTTTCCATAGTGGCTGTACCAATTTACATTCCCACAACAGTGCACAAGGGTTCCATTTGTCTCCACGTTTTCACCAGCAGTTGTTCTCTCTTGTCTCTTTTCTTTCTTTCTCTTTCTTTCTTCTTTCTTTCTTTCTTTTCTTCTTTTTCTTTCTTTTCTCTTCCTTCCTTCCTTTTTTTCTTTCTTTCTTTTGAGAGAGAGAGAACGAGTGAGAGACATAAGAGGAGAGGGCCAAGAAAGAAAGAGAGAGAGAGAGAATCCCAAACAGGTTTCGCTCTGTCAGCGCGAGCCTGATGTGGGGCTCAATCTTATGAAACAGTGATGTAATGACCTGAGACAAAATCAATAGTGGGGTGTCAGCCACCCAGCACCCTGTGTATTTTTAATAATAGTCATTCTGACCTGTGTGGGTGGTAAGATATTCTTTTAAAGATGCCAATTATCCTTCAATTAACTTATAAATTAAATGTAACCAAATTGAAATAAGGACAGGATTTTAAGGGAATGTAACAAAATAATACATTTTATGTCTAAATAAACACATGTGAATAGGCAGGTAAATTATGAAAAAGAGTGATTAGAGAGGCTTTACCCTCCCAGATATTAAAACATATTATAAAGATACTATAATTAAAACAGTTTGGTACTTAAAAAGAAAAAAATAACATTCAAGAAACATAATAGAGAATCAAATATATCAAATATATGTGGATGGTTAGCTTATGATAAAGGTGACATTTTACTTATTTATTTATTTATTTATTTATTCTTTCAGGTTTTTATTAATTTTCTAGTTAGCATATAGTGTTAATATTAGTTTCAGGAGTAGAATTTAGTGATTCATCACTTACATATAACATCCAGTGCTCATCACAAGTGTGTTCTTCAATACCCATTATACATTTAGTCCATCTCCCCCACCCCCCGCCCACCTCCCCTCCAGCAACCCACAGTTTGTTCTCTAGAGTTAAGAATCTGTTTGGGGGTGTCTGGGTGGCTCAGGTGGTTTAAACACCTGACTCTTGGTTTCAGCTCAGGTCATGATCTAACTATTCCTAGGTTCGAGACCCACATCAAGCTCCATGCTGATGATGCAGAGGCTACTTTGGATTCACTCTCTCTCTCTCTCTTTCTCTGTCCCTCCCTGCTCTCTCTTTCTCCCTCTCTCTCTCTCAAAAAATAAATAAATAAAATTAAAACAAGAGTATTTTATGGTCTGCACCTTTCTCTCTCTCTTTTTTTTCCCCCATAAAGGTGACATTTTAAAGCAGTGAGCTAGAGAAAGATTATTAGATAATTTGCATTGGACAGTTTACTAACTATTTTGAAAAAATAATTCTTGTGTTCAGTAAAGTTGGAAAAAATATATTTGCAATAACATTGAGATGTTATTTGCTTTATTCACCATGTTAACATTTATACAAATGGTTCAAAAGTAATGGTGGGTAAAATTGCTGGTGCTTTACTGGTAACAAAGGCAATGGCACCAAAAAAAATTCCATGTGGACCAAAAATTTAAATACTAAAAATACACATAAAAATTAGAAGAAAATACATGACTTCCTAAGCAGGACACACAACGCAGAAAATGTAAGGAAATAATTGATAAATTTTGTATCATAAAGATTTAAAAATTCCATATTGCAGAAGTTCAAAGAAAATTATAAACAGGGAATATATTTATAAAACTTATGATTGTCAAAGAGCTCATTTCCTTGATTTACAGAAAGTTCTTATGTACTAATAAGAAAAAGATGAATAACCTAAATGGAAAAATGGGGAAAGACAATTCATAGAAAGAGAGATACAAATGGTTAACAAACCTATGTGAAGATGCTTAATCTCACTTATAATTAATGAATTTCAAAATTTTTGGAACAGAACATAGAATATATACATCACAATTTAAAAGGTGAAAGTTGGCAACATGGATATGATTTAAAATGAACATCCACTTTGACCCAATGATTTCACTTCTAGGAATTTATCATAAGGAAACAATGCCACAATTGTCAAAATACATGTGTACGAAGGTCTCCACTTCAGCATTTTTATAATAGGCAAATATTGGTAAAAGGCCAAATATCAATCAGTAATAGATTGGTAAAATTTTGGTAAATCCACGCTACAGAATATTATTGTATCTGGTAAAATAATGTACATGATATATTAGGTGAAGAAATAATTTGCATTTTATGATACAAAATTATTTTTAAAAATATATATGTGTACATACACTCACATATAATGTGTCTACCTACTTTTTATCTATTTACCTATCTTCTATCTATCATCTATCTATCTATCTATCTATCTATCATCTATCTATATTGTTGTTATTTGTACATATAAAACAACAACAAAACCTGGAGAGTCAATTGAAAAGTTAACAGTGATTTTCACATGATTTATCCTAGGATTTAGGTATATGGGTTATCACAGTGGTTATCATGAATGTGGAGAATTTGAACATTCTTATTTTCTGCTCCCCTCTTTTCCTAGTTAACACCTGCTTTCTTTCATCTCAGTTCAAAATTTCACTCCCTTTCCCTCCTCAAGGAAGTCATCTTTGATCCCCAGATTCTGCCACTTGTTTTAATATATTAATAATGTTCCTTTATTTCACAATATTTTTTCGATTTATATACATGTATAATTGTTTCATTAAAGTCTTGTTTCCACTATGAAGGCAGAGTAAGTGTCTGTTTTTACTCACAATAAGCACAGGACTTATGGTAACTCTCCTTGGTACCCTCTCCATCTCAATATTATGACGTGGACAACTGAGTTTTTCTCAGTCTTATACAAAGGGGTATGAAAGTGTAGCTTTTAGACATCACCCTTCAGTCACACAAAAACAGATAAAGGAGAACACATCAGAAACAAACAGCAAACTCACACTAAATGGTGAAATATTAAGGGCATTTCCATTTACCTAAGGAACAAGGCTGGGAGACCCTCAATCACCGCTATTGTCAACATAGTTTTGGAGGTTCTGGTCAATGCAGTACATCCAGGAAATGAAAGAATAAGAGACATATAGATTGGAAAAGAAAAAATTTAAAAATCATCATTTGCAGATGATTATGTATGCATACCTAGAAAAAAACAAATATAACAATTGAAAAACTATCAGAAATATTATGAAAGGTCATTAAAAATAATAATTATTGTTTCCTTAGGTATTCAATAACCTGCTAGAAAATATAATAAAAGGAAATTTATTCTTCAAAACAACAAAACAATAAAATACCTAGGAATAAACTTAACAAGTAATGAGTATGACCTACCTAAAGAAACATAAAATTTGTTGAAGATCATAAAAGTAAACATGGATAAAAATAAATTTTTAAAGATGTTGGTTCTCAAATTAAAGTGGAGAATTCATTGCACTTTATGTCACTAAATGTCAACCATTTCGTTCTGTGTATGTTTTTCAACTTGGAACTTGACAAAGGCATACATATACTTTTTGTATTTGCATGAATAAAGGTGGAAATTGTTAAAAGTGGTTGGTGGTGGAACATGAATTTCAGGGCACTTTCACATTCTACTTTATACATTTCTGCATTGTTTGCACATTAAAAAAATAAGTGTATGTAATGAGAGAGAGACAGGAAGGGAGAGAGAGGAAGAGATTGATTTCTGTTCAAAGTATATATCTTTTTTCCTAGGTAAGTACTTAGGCTTTTTTACTTTTTTTTAAGTTTATTTATTTGAGAGGGAGAGAGAGAGCACAAGCTGTGGAAAGGCAGAGAGAGAGAGAGAGAAAGAGAGAGAGAGAGAGAGAGAGAGAGAGAGAGAATCCCAAGTAGGCTCTACACCAATAGTGCAGAGCCCCATGTGGGGCTTGAACTCACGAACCACTAGATCATGATCTGAGCTCACTGAGCCACTCAGATGCCCTATTGTTTTCTAAAGTCATAGACGCCTGTGAGAATCTGCTGAAAGTTATGACTCCTCTCGCCACTAAAATGAACATATGTATATGCATAACTTTGATACAATTTCAGGTACAGCACAGAGGCAGCCTGTTAAGAATGCCTACTCTAGTTAATCAGTATGGTCAGTGAGGAGACTCCCTTGGACCTCAGCATACATTTGGCTGAGGGAGGACTAAAATGGGTGTGGGCTACAGGCAGTGACCCTGTAGAAGAGCTTGGTTCTCCCTGGGTGCCTGCAGCAAGGAGGCCAGAGGCAAGAGGCCCAGCTGGCTCCACCTCTCAAGCCAGGTGGGAGCAGCAGACAGTGTTAGCAATTTTAACTAAGGAACCATGGATGAGGGCAGAGCAGGCAGACCTGGGTGCTTTCCCCAGCCAGCAATCACTTTTTCTTCATGGAAACCTGCAGCTGCAGGGGTATGTGGGAACAGCAGTCCCTTCTGTGTATCCCTGAGTTACATCTGTGGGGATTTGGGGGAGGAGGGGAAAAAAGGAAGAAGCCAAAGGTGGTTACTCAAGTTGGTCACCTGAGTAAAGGTGACATTTACCACCTTGGTCACCTGTCCATGTGTACTTTCTTAAGCTTTTCTGTCCATTCTTTAAAATCAGTGATGCATAACTCTTATATTGAGAAAATAAAATTATGCTATTTTTTTAATTTAAAAAAAATTTAAGGTTTTATTTATTTTTGAGAGAGAGAATGAGAGAGACAGCATGAGCAGGGAAGGGGCAGAGAGAGAGGGAGACACAGAATTCAAAGGAGGCTCCAGGCTCTGAGCTGGAGTGACCAACAGAATCAGTGCCTAACTGTAAAGATGAGAGGTTTTGGAACACTGGAGAGCTGAGAGGGCAGCACCTTTGACAAAGCTGAGAGGATCAGACCATTTCTATACTCCTCACACCCTCAGGTGCCTCTACCTCAGTGGACTGGAATCTAATCCAGGGGCTGGTGTTCAGAACAACCATCATATCATAAGAGGTTGACATAGCAGTTAGCCAAGACTTTAGGACGTTAAATTACATGTCTTTCTTTAATGAAACAAGACAGGATTGTGTTGCTTTTTTAAACCAAATTGTAAGGTGATCCAAAAGTGGAAAAAGTAGATCATTCACATTAAGTGGCCAAAGTTAGACCACTAAAGATTAGATCTCCTTGTGGAGTAATTCATAGATTGTATGAAAAATTTGTTTCCAATTTTAAACCTAGTTAGTATGTTTTGAAAGCTGCTATTTGGCTATAACTGGTAGAAACATTTTTCTTATAAATAAATATAATGTAATTAATGAGGCCTTTTGGGTTTTCCCTACCTTTCAAATTGTTCTCCACTCCAATAAAAATAGCATCATTTTGGGGTGCCTGGGTGGCTCAGTCGGTTAAGCATCTGACTTTGGCTCAGGTCATGATATTATGGTTCGTGAGTTCAAGCCCCAGGTCGGGTTCTGTGCTGACAGCTCAGAGCCTGGAGCCTGCTTCGGATTCTGTGTCTCCGTCTCTCTCTGCCCCTTCCCTGCTCATGCTCTCTCTCTCTCTCTCTCTCTCTCTCAAAAATAAATAAAACCTTAAAAAAATTAAAAAATATTAAAAAATAGCATCATTTTATTTTCTCAATATAAGAGTAATGCATCACTGATTTTAAATAATGGACAGGACAGTTTAAGAAAGTAAGATATTCCCACAATGTATGTTCTTTTCTGAAATCTTTCCTTCCATTTCATATAGGGGTGTCGGGAAAACGCTGGCCCTTAATGACTGGGGGTGGGAGAAGGTGAGAGAATGGGAGAAGCAATTGGAGAGGGAGTAGAGAAGGAAAAAGAACTGCTCCTCAAAGAGGGAAAAAAAAGACCAATGGACAGGGGAACAGATGCAGTTTCTCCCTGTTCACCACAGAAAGGCAAATTCCAGCCACAAGGAGCAGCTCTCCTCAGTCTCCGGGATTGGCAGAAGAAAATGAGTGGCAGGACCTGATGTAGCGGGGAAGGAAAGGGGTGGGCGGGTTCCTGCTGCACTGCCGATGGGATGGGAGAGGTAACTGGGGTCCTGCACTCGCGGGTGACGTGGCCCTCACGTGAGCAGCAGCCGACGTTTGCCGACGTCCTTCAAATCCTGGTCCTGGTTTTGTCCGGCTACCAGCTCCCTATTGCCCTAAGGGCGGGCGGGCCAGTGGCCAGGGAAGGAGGAGGAAATAACCGCCCGGATCCCAGCAGGTCTGTGTGTGGATGGGAGCAGCCCGGGGGGGATCCCTACGGTGTGGGTAGCGGAGGGTGGAAACAAAGCGGACTTTCTCAACACCCTTCCACTATCCCTGGCCCTTCCAAGAATAAAAATGGTGGACTTGGGGGCTGGATTCCTGGGGACATCCCGGACCAAGAGGGAGGAAATTTGAAAACTTTGGCATCCAGGGCCTTGAATCGGGAAGGGCAGATATTAAGATTCTAGTCCTGTGTGCATCCATCTACCAAGCCAGAATCTTGGGGCTGTGCATCTGTCATTCCCTATGTCTTTCAGTAGGGCGCTGTATACCACCCAGAGGAAAAGAGTAAAGAATCTGCTCCGAATCCCTGGAGGTCGGTGTAAAGGTGGGATCGCCCTGCGGCCCCTGGAAGGGTGGGGGATGGTTGAGGTCCTTGCCTTAACTTGGGCCCATTTCTGACTCCAGCTACCTTCCTGTTATTTTATGTAGGAAGAAGGATGTGACGGCGCCTACAGGGAAAATGGCTGTCATTGGGGGTTGGAATGCATCGGGGAGGAGGCTCTTCTTTTGCTTCTCTACTTTTCCATACTCCCTCATCCGCCTCCTCCTTTTCTACTTGTTCGAAAGGGGTGTGGTTTTTGCTGGGAAAATGGCCGACCTCTGAGGGTGGGTGCTGCAGGAATGGGTGAGTGGACGCTGGGCTTGAAGAGGGCTGATGTCAGCGGAGTCCTGAGAAGTAGGGGTAAGGATTAGAGACCAAAACATGAAATCCGTTTGACAACCAGAGTCCTGAATTTGGAAAAGCTGGTATTGAGACCTTCCGAAGTGCTGTTCTGTCCGCAAGCCGTTTGCCTCTGACGTGTGGCATGTGTGTCTATGGACACACTTTAGGGCCAATTCAACCGTAGAAGCAGGAAGAAGGCGACAATTGTCCAGAAAAAGTAGGCCAAAGTGAGGGTGGTGGCAATATTTGGGACTCCTGGGGTGGAGAAAAGTGGAGACTGCAAACCCCAGTGGCCTCATGAACCTCCTCTGCATCCCTCCTCCTTTCCTCCTCTTTATACCATTTTGGAGCGTTCAAAACAAAGTGCTCTGCAGGTATTAGACAAAGAAAGAAGTGGCTGGGGGGGCGGGGCACGGGAATCCTGAAACGGGGGTGGGGAGATCTTGCTTCAAATTGCTGTTTGGAGTACTGTATCCTGGGTTTGTCTCCTTCCTGAAAGCACTAAGTCCCAGAGTTCTCAGTCCTTAGGTTTAATGGGGGAGACAGAAACTGAGATGAGAGAGGAAGGAAATTGCTCCAGAGAAGTGGAAGTTGGTATAATGGGTGAAGGGAGGAGTGTCCTGGAACCTCTGTGATGCTGGAGGTGGTGGAGGGAAGGGTGAGCTCCAAAACTTTGTGCATTTTATGTCTGTCCGCCTTCCAGACAATCTCTCCACCACCATCTGATTTGTTACAGGGAAAGGGCTGTGGCATCACTTTTGAAGGAAACAACTGACCTGGGTTGGGTGAGGATAGGGTGGAGACTTGAAAGAGATGAAGGAGATGGGGAAGGGAGATAATAAATTTCAAAGCCACAGCTCTGTGAGGAGGGGATGGTGATGTTGCGGTACACAGAGCGAGGGCCAGAGATGCAGGAAAGGGATGTGTATCTTTCCAGGATGAGGTCCTTCTGTCCCTTGATCATTCAGCATCCTCCTCCCCACCCGTTTGTATGCAGGTTTGCAGGACCCAGCGGACTTCCAGGCAAGGAAGAGAAGGAAGAAAGTGCCTGAACCTGTATGGGTGTATGTAGGGGCGCCACTACCCCCAGGACATCTGGGGTAAGGGAGGTAGGGAAATGATTAGGTACCTTAAATTTAACATACTGGGGTGGGATGGTTGAACATGAGGTTGGAGAATCTGGACGTGGGGAAATTTTTCAGAATTACCTCCCCAATAGAGAAGAGGAATCAATGATCCAGCCCTGATTCCCTGTCATGTCCTCTACATTTGTCGGTCTGTAGTTCAGTCTGTCTGCATGCAAAGGCACAAAAAGAGAAACTGATGCCTTAAATCTTTCTTTCATTCCTAGGTTCCGCTGTATCTGTAGCTGCAGCAGGGCCTGCTGACTCTGTTCCCAATATAGGAGCACCCCTCCGGGCCAGAGCAATCTCATTCTGCCCCAGTTAAGAATTCGGCTCAGACATTGTCCCCAGCATGGGCCGTACTCGGGAAGCTGGCTGCGTGGCTGCTGGTGTGGTGATTGGGGCTGGCGCCTGCTACTGTGTATATAGACTGACCTGGGGAAGAGATGAGAATGAGAAAATCTGGGACGACGATGATGAAGATGATGAGGAGGAATCTAGTGATATTGTAGAGACTAGGATTGAGAATGGGAAAGGAGCTAAAGCTAATGCTGGGATGGGGTCTGAAGCTAGACTTCAGGGTGATTCAAAGGTGAAGGCTGAGGTGGGCATGGTACTTGAGAGTGGTTCAGTTGTAAAGGCAGAGGTCCACTTGGGGCCCCAGAGTGGAGGAGGCCTAGAGGCCAAGGCCAAAGCCCTTTTCAGCACCCTGAAGGAACAGGCAAGTGCAAAGGCGGGCAGAGGAGCCAGGTTGGGTACCATCTCTGGGAACAGGACCCTTGCACCCAGTTTACCCTGCCCAGGGGGCAGGGGTGGAGGCTGTCACCCCACCAGGAGTGGTGCTAGGGCTGGGAGTAGGGCAAGTGGAAAAACCAAGGGAAGAACCCGAGGTAAGAGCACCAGGACTCCAGCTACAGCATGGCCTGTTCGTAGGGGCAAGTTCAACTTTCCCTATAAAATTGATGATATTCTGGGTGCTCCTGACCTTCAAAAGGTTCTTAACATCCTGGAAAGATCAAATGATCCTTTTATTCAAGAAATAGCCTTGGTTACTCTGGGTAACAATGCAGCATATTCTTTTAACCAAAATGCCATTCGTGAATTGGGTGGTCTTCCAATTATTGCAAAACTGATAAAAACCAAAGATCTTATTATTAGGGAAAAAGCTTACAATGCCCTTAATAACTTGAGTGTGAATGCTGAAAATCAGGGAAAGATTAAGACCTATATCAGTCAAGTGTGTGATGATACTGTGATCTGCCGCGTGGACTCAGCTGTGCAGATGGCCGGACTAAGACTGTTAACTAACATGACTGTGACTAATCATTACCAACATTTGCTTTCCTATTCTTTTCCAGACTTTTTTGCATTGTTATTCCTGGGAAATTACTTCACCAAGATTCAGATTATGAAACTAATTATAAACTTTACTGAGAATCCAGCCATGACAAGAGAGCTGGTCAGTTGTAAAGTACCATCAGAATTGATTTCCCTCTTTAATAAAGAGTGGGACAGAGAGATTCTTCTTAATATCCTTACTCTATTTGAAAATATAAATGACAACATAAAAAGTGAAGGACTTGCATCATCTAAGAAAGAATTCAGCAGAAGTTCACTTTTTTTCTTATTCAAAGAATCTGGAGTGTGTATTAAGAAAATTAAGGCATTAACAAATCACAATGATCTGGTAGTGAAAGTAAAAGTCCTAAAAGTATTGACCAAACTTTAATTGGGTGTATGTCCCAAACAATATCGAGATAATTGTTTAGTTTGCACTTGGGAACAATGCATTTTGTAAATTCTTTGTTTGCCATTGTGCTTATATGGCAAAGAGATCCTTTCAGCTGCCATTTTGGAATAATGAATATCAAGGATCATCAAGAGTGATGATGGTTGTGGTGGTTGGTTTTAGGCTGTACCATTTTAAGGATGCCAAATGAATACTAGAGCTTGTATAAAGAAAGCACTTATTGATTCCATCTTGCTACCTAGACTGAGATATTTTTTGCTCTTTCCTTTACCTAATTTGACAGCAAACTAATTATAAATAAGCTACACTTTTGTATTGGTTTACATTTGTTAATCTTAGACTTGTGTTTCATCAATAAAGTTGTGTGTTTTAACCAGAAAAAAGTATTGTGTCCCTTGAGTTTACGATTTAGAAAGGCAAGATGTATCGAGACAAAATTGTCCTAACAAAACCACGAACCTCTGATCATGGCCACACCCCTCCCATCAGTGCAAAAACTTCTGTAGGCAGAAGTGCTCAGGGAAAATTTTATAGAGAAGGGGGGCACTTAAGTAAGCTGAGCTTGAAGGATAGGATAAAAATGGGGATGTTTTGAGAATGACTGGTGACTTGGGAGACAACTTTTGTGTTCTGTTAAATATTGTCATAGCACAAAGTAGCACTACTGTATTCACTGATCATAAATAAGATAACTTCTTTTCCCCATAGTTTGGGATCTCTAAAGTTATGATGCATCTTACAGTTGATGGCATCTTAGCATTGTGCCATACTTTAATTAGAAGTATTTTTTTTCCTTTTGTAGCGGTACATAAAATAATGATGCATCTAATAATCAAAGGCATCTTAGATCAATGAAATTCTAGTCAATGAGAAAAATGTAAAAATGTATTTAATACATAAAGGATGTATTTGCTCCATAATAAGTACATCATTTTGTACTGATAGAGGTTCTGCAGTAGTTTGAGTTAGGAAACTGGCAGAGGGTTGAGGGGGAGTCATCAGATTCCCCTTACTGAAGGAATATTTTATTTATTTATTTATTTATTTATTTAGACCGTTCATATCGTCTTTATTCAAAATAGCCTCAAACAGGAAACAAATGACCATCAACGGTATAATAGATAAATAAAGTGTGCTATATTTACATGCTACACAGCAAGAAGGAAGAACACATGCTGCTATATGTGGCAATATGGATGACTCACACAAATATAATGTTGAATGAGCCAGATTCAAAAGAACATTTATCATGTGATTCCATTATATGAAATTCAAGAATAAGCAAAACTAATCTATGGTGATAGGAATAAGACCAGTGGTTACTTTGGGGAATGATTGGGAGGGGCATGAGGGAACCTTCTGGACAGTTGGAAATGACCTATATCTCAATTTAATTGGTGGTTACACAGGTGTAAACATCAAGGGAATGGGTGCTGTTGTATCACTGCCGTATTCATATTGCAGATTGTGATTTGGAGCCAACAAAGCAACATTATCAATATCAGTAATATTAATTTAAATTTTCTTAATTTTGTGGCTTGGTTTATTTTTATTTTGTGAGTTTTTTTTTTGTTTTGAACTTTATGTAAGAGTTAGGGTTGGTAGAATATGCCACTTTTGCATAAGGATTATTTTGAGCTAAAAACATTTGAAAAAATAGGCACAGGAAGGCAGGAGATAAAAACCTTAAGTAATCTGTTTTGTCTCTTAAAGTCCTCATATGAGTAAGGGAAGGGAAACAAAAATAATATAAAAGCAGGGAGGGGGACAAAACAGAAGAGACATCATAAATATGGAGAACAAACTGGGGGTTACGGGAGGGTTGTGGGAGGGGGGATGGGCTAAATGGGTAAGGGGCACTAAGGAATCTACTCCTGAAATCATTGTTGCACTGTATGCTAACTAATTTGGATGTAAATTTAAAAAAGTAAAAAATAAAACAAGTTAAAACAAAAGAAAACAAAAACCAAAAAAAAATCTTATGTGAAAATTGTATTCCTTAAACCAGGAGGAAAGACAGACACATTCTTATCACTAGAGAGGGAGTTAAGGTTGAGATATTTCTGTACAAAAAGATCTTGCTAAAATAAATTTTATCTTCCTTTAATCTCCCCATATTTTAGCTACTTTTACACAATTGCATCTTTTCCTTCAACCTACTATATAAACATTTGGATTTTGTCACTTGTTTGGATCTTCATTTTCTTATGAGGGTTCCTATGTCATGTAGAACTTATGCTAAATAAATTTGTTTGCTTTTCTCCTGATTACAATAATAATTTCAGACAAAACTAGAAGCCCTTGAGTTTTCTTTCTTTTTAAGAATAATATTACTCAAATTTGATAAGCAACGCATTTATCTACAAGATGTATATTAAAGAAGAAAAAAGTTGGTAGTACCTAATATTTGTCAGACACTGTTTGGAATTTATAGAGTTCCTACCCCCTCCACTTAATCTCCTCAACAATCCTGTCAAGTAAATATTATATTTTTATTGAAGAAGAAATGAGACTTGGAGGATATAGGTAAGTTTCCCAAGATCACTTCATCAGTAAGAGGTAGATTCAGTGGCCTTCCAAACTTGAGCAATTGGTTGTTTTAATTTTTTTAATGTTTATTTATTTTTGAGAGAGAGACAGAGACAGAGACAGAAGAGCGGGGGAGGGCAGAGAGAGAGAGAGAGAGAGAGAGAGAGAGAGAGAATCTGAAGGAGGCTCCAAGCTCTGAGTTGTCAGCACGGAGGCTGATGAAGGGCTTGAACCCACAAACTGCGAGATCATGACCTGAGCCGAAGTTGGACACTCAACCACCTGAGCCACCCAGGTGCCCCAGCAATTGGTTGTTTTAAAATCGCTTTCTTTGGAACCAAATGTCTGTATAATGCCTCCATAGATATTTTATACAAAACTCCCCTTGATGAAGACAGAAATGGAGATGATATTCTTTATGTCGAGTCCATAACTTTATAGATAACCACACAGCAAAGTGTAGAAGAAAGAGTAAAGTCTTAGGAATTGCCAATAGTTGAGGTTCAGATGAAAAAGAGAAAATATTTATCTTGGTGCTCTTATGTGTCAAGTAGGATGAGCAGTTTGGCTATTGAGCAAATAATAATGACTTTTGTATTGATTTGTTCAAGTTGGGGTACTGAGTGACTTTTATAAAATTAGGTACACTGTAAATAAACTTTCAGAGCCTGATTTAAAATCTTTCTAATTTTCTCCTAGAAAAAAATTCATTGGAGATACTTGAGGACACAGAGGCAATGAGAACACACTTGTTTTCTGACCCAGATGTGTAGCTTGAACATCTAAAAAAGAAATTTACATCAAGCCATGTTGAATTTGGGGTGCTGAGTGACTTTTATTACTTAACCTCATTTAAAATGTGGGTAAAAATGAGGTTAATAATAAAAAGCCACCATGTGGCAGGGGCACAGCCTGACTAGCATCCATCTGCTCTGGCAGATTTCTCCTCCTTCCCTCTCATTCTTTCCCCCTTTCCTTCCCTCCCACTTATATCTTTATTTCCTCCTTCTGGAAGATCACTGGCTGTATAGTCTCTTTGTGCTTCTGTGACCATTTAATTTCCATGACACCAGGCCACGGAACAGTGGGCATTTAATACAGAATTGTCATTGCTGTGGTAATGTGGCGACCTAGGGTGTGAGTGGATGCCAAAAATTTTCTGGAACTCTTGTTGAACAGAGACTGAGGAGGAACTAGTCTTAGCGTGGCATAGCCCTATGTGCATGGCATGTACTTTTGATGTCCCACACCTGGTATTATTTGGAACCAAATTGTCTGGACTTTGGAAAGTGCTGTGTGAGACAGATGTGTGACAGCCTGGTCCAGGCAGGCCACATGGCCAGCCAAGCCACATGCCAGTGTCCTGATGCTTTCACACTGGAGGTTGCCACTCTCAATCATTTTGGGAAGGGTACAGTTCTAGGATTGTGGCCGTGATAGTGGCAGATCATGGGGGCATGGAGGAGGCAGTGTCCTGTCTTTAGAAATGATGGCAGCTCCTGGGAAACTGAGGAAATTAGGAACTTGGAGGATATTTTGGTTTTGTTATCATCTAACAATTTCAGGAATTTAAGTGGGTCTATCCCAGTAAAATGTGTCCAAAGTTAATTTTACAAAAATGAAGTATACTTCTCTTATAAATTGTCACCTAAAGCACAATATTTCAAGGCTTATTTTTTAAAATTCATAGTTTACTTGTCTTGTCTCAATAAACATTCCAAGTGTAGGTTTAGCAAATTGATATGGTCAGGCAAACTGTGCACTTAGGCTTCTGTTTGGTTATTTTCTCTGCTAAGTTCACCCTGTGGGGTGGACTTCGACCAATGGAGACTACTAAAGAGAGCTAACAGTTAAATTCTTTTCTATCCCTTCCACTTAGACTGTCATAGATGCAGTAATTTTATGTGTTCTTACTGAAAACGTCATGTGATGTAAGTAATCAGCTGTGTTTTTGTTGAAAAGTTCTGTCCAGATGAGTAACTTACCTCCTTGTATTTGCCTTCCCTCTTTCCTTGTCTCACTTCCCTTTTCCCCTAACACTTTTTCCCTTGTATTATACATCTCAGGGTCAACTTTTGCCCCAGGCCCTGTTTTCTAGTCTTGAACTAAGGAGCTACTCAAACTATTAATTCTATTTTTAAGAAAATGAGTTCTGTAATATAAGATATTACTATAGTAGCTCAGTGCACCATCCCTCAAAAGTAGCAAGCATAAAAAATAATGTTTCTACTTATGGAGAAAATTAATGTTTTGGAGGTAACCAAAAACCTTCCACAAAGTATGCTGTCAGAAAAAGGTAAGTGTTGATAATAGACACCTACTTCACAATACACAAAACTGTATATAACAGAAAAATTAGAAAGGAAAGCATTGAATTGTGTTTATAAAAAGTTTGATGGGGACAAGAGCCTATTTTTATAACCTAGAGGTAGGAAGAACCTTCCTCAGTGTGATCAAATATCTAGAATCCATAAAGGGAAAATATGAAGGATTTGATCACCTATATAGGGGGAAACACATGAGCAACACTAAATGAATTAGATATACCTATTTTGACAGCACCAACATCTAGCTAAGTCAGCTTGTCCTGATTCCCTGAGCACTAAATAATCATCTGATGATAATTTGGTTTCTGATGTAGATTGATCTTAGGGAGTGAATGTTCTGAGCACCAAACACTAAGAATCTGGTCTACTTGGTAATTTTTTTTCTTATAGTAACATAAATCATCATTCTTTTATTTTCAAAAAGAAATGCTACCCCACTTGGTAATAGGTTATGCCTTCTGCAAACTTAGAAATGCTCAATAAACAGGGGGTTCTATGCCTAATCAAACATTCTGTATTATTATAAATGGTCAACAGTGCCAGAGAGTTACACTAAACCCAATCTCAATGGTGGACTGAATGGATCTGTAAGGATAAAGTTACCACCCAATAAAGCTTCCTGATCTCCCCACCACCCTTCTCCTTCCCCCTAGGCCTATCCCCAAACACACACATTGTCCAAACCCTTAACAAAAGGCCTGAGGGGGACTGAATGGACAGGGTCAAGCATGGAAGTATACCATTTCGAAAAAAATAAATGTCTATTATCTTGCTTAATATCACACTTCAGGGCAGAGCTGACCAGGGACTATTATCCTAGTTTTTTACACCTTATGATGGCAAGATAGTTCTGGTTTAAGGGCAAGGAAGAGCCACAGCTCAGAGAAACCAGAAATAAACTTTAGCTTGGGATGTTATACAAAATGAATGTGGAAAGGTAGCATTGAAAATGGTCATCATCATTCTTAGAAAAGCCATTATCAAGGGATCTTAGCTAGTCTCCATTTGTCAAAGTTCACCCTTTGGAGCATTAACTCTACTGTGTTTCCATGTGTGTAGTTTGGTTAGTTTGCAGCAGCAATAGTCCTTTCCTGCTATGTGACACTACATTAACTCGTTCCTCAAGCTGTGGCTTGAACCACAGTGGCATTGGCAGTGGCAGAAAGGATAATTGCTGTATTTCCTCTGGATTTGAAGTAAGGCAGGGCCCAGGAATGGCGAGGGGATGCAGTTGGGCCAAGTGGAACTTTGATGGTACATACATTGAATTGGGAAATGTGATACTAATAATTGTGTTATGAGTCCATTATGAAGGATGCTAAAGCACCATGGGGATAAGATACACTATAATTTGGGCTATGAAAATTCTACAATTGGTAGAAGGGGGTCTGGACCAAAAATTCTGAGTCAGCAAGTAAAGTACTCATAATGCCTCCTATCTCAGGATATATGACCACGAATGAATTAATCAGTGCATTTAAGCATTTTCAAATCTGCTGCCTAATTCTGTTATCCAAGTTATTACACATTGTCATCTTGCCTTGCAACCAAGTATAGGACATTGATGTTTTAGGAACACAAAACATGCTATTAGGTCTTGAAGATGTGAGCAATACTAATGAAGACATTTTTGCTAGCACCTGCAAAGGAGAGTGACATCCTGTTTGACAAAGTGGGTAAAATGCATTTTTGAACTTTTGAAAATTTAAAAATTTTTAGAAAAAATGGAGAAATAATATAAGGATAAAATGAAATAAGTGTAAGAGGGACATTGGGACTGAGACAATTGTTTGAGTTCTTATTGCAGCAATTGATTGATTTGTTATAGTGTATTATTTCTTTGCCATACTTCTGGATTGCATTTATAATTATTATATTTAGAATTTTCACATATACATCACTGGTGTGATTAATCCATCGTTTTATTTATTTTTACATCACCAAGTATTTTTAAGTTGAAGTATGATTGACACACATAGTTACATTAGTTTCAGTTGTACAACATAGTGATTCAATAAGCCTATACATTATGTTATGCTCACCACAAGTGTAGTTACCATCTGTCACCAAACAATGCCATTGACTATACTCCCTATGCTGTACCTTTCATTCCTATGACTTTCATAACTGGAAACTTGTATCTCCCACTCCTTCTTACCCATTTTGCTCATCCCCCACCCCTTCCCTCTGGCAACCACTAGTTTGTTCTCTTTCTGGTTTCTGCTTTTTTGTTCGTTTATTTGTTTTGTTTTGTTTTGTCTTTTTAGATTCCACATATAAGTGAAATCATACGGTATTTGTTTTTTTTATCTGACTTATTTCACTTAGCATAATACCCTCTAGGTCCATCCATATGTCAAATATTGTTATTAAGATTGTGTGGCTTGTTTTTCACTTACAAAGCAGTGTCTTCATAAAGAAGAAAATTATCAATGTTTTCATTCATTTAGTTTATTCTTTTCAAACAAATTCTCCCTTACCATAAGGTCATGAGATTATCTACATTATCTTCTAGCAGGTTTACTGTTTTGCCTTATCTCATTTAGATCTACAATTCACCTGGAATTTATTTTTGTATGTGACATGAAGTAAGTGTCAAGATTATATTTTTTCCCTATAAAAAGATATCCAATAGACTCAGCACCATTTCTTGAGAAGACTGTCCTTTCTCTACTACATACACTACAGTGTCATATTTGTGATAACTTGTTGCCATATATGTATGGGTCTGTCCTTGTACTTTTGATTCTGTCCATTAGTCATTTTTGTTTAATCTTTATTTACTTATTTTTGAGAGAGATAGAGAGATATATAGAGAGAGTGGGGGAGGGGCAGAGAAAGAAGGAGAGATAATCCAAGCAGGCTCCTTAGTGTCAGTGCAGAGCCCCACGTGGGGCTCGAACTCACAAACAGTGAGATCATGACTTGTGCTGAAATCAAGAGTCAGACACTTGGCTGACTGAGCCACCCAGGCATCTCTGTCCATTAGTCTATTTGTTTATCCTTTCATCAATGTGTTTGAATCCTGTCATAATCACTGTAGCTTTATAGTGCATCTTAATATTTGGTAGTATGAATCCTCTTTATTGTTCTTTTTCAGAATTCTCTTGGTTATTCTTGGTGCTTTGCATCTCCATATTTTTTTTTTAAATGTTTGCCAATTTACACTCATATTAGTTCAGATTTGTACACATTTTGCTAGAACGACTCCTAGGATATGATGATATCTCAATGCTATTTTAGATGGCTTCATTTTTATTTTTATTTATTAATTTATTATTATTATTATTGTGTTTTAGAGAGAGAGAGTGTGCAAGAGAATCTCAAGCAGGCTGCATGCTCAGCACGGAGCCCAATGCAGGGCTCAATCCCACAACCCCAGGATCATGACCTGAGCTGAAATCAAGAATCGGACGCTCAACCAAGTCACCCAGGTACCCCAGATGGCTTTGTTTTTAAATTTTCATATCCTACTTGTTCGCTGCTGGTATATGGGAATAGAGCTGATTTCTAAAAATATACTGACATTGTATTGAATGGACTTGTGGAAATCATTTATTAATTTTTATAGTTTATTTATAGATTCTTTTGGGTTTTCTACATATGCAATCATTTTGTATATGAGTTATGATTATTTTTTCCAGTTATTGTTCTTTTATTTATTTTTTCTTCCCTTATTGTACTCTCCCCAGTATGATGATGAATAAAAGTGGTAATAGTGGCCATCTTTTTCTTGTTAACTGATCTCAAATGGAAAGCTCTCAATATTTCAATATTAACTATTATGTTTGTTGTAGATGGTGATTATCAAATTATAGAAGTTCCCCTTTATTCCTGGTTTCCTAAAAGTTTTAAATCATGAATGGGGGTTGAATTTTATCAAATGCCTTTTCTGCATCCATTGAGACATTTATATAAGTTTTTCCCTGTAATTATAATAATGTGGCAAATTATGTTGATTGATTTTTAAATGTTAATTTAACCTTGTGTTTTTAGATGAAACCCAACTTGATTATCATGTATTATCTATTTTGTATATCACTCAATTTGGTGTGCTTTTACTTGGTTTGAAATTTTTGCATCTATTTTCATAAGAGGGATTAACCTTTAATTTCATTGTTTGTAATATTTTTTTCAGGTTTGGTATCATATTTATTCTTGGATCATAACACAGAGTGGGTAGTGTGATAAATAATTTTATGTATCAACTTGGCTAGGCCACAGTACCCAGAAGTTTGGCCAAACACAAGTCTGTGTTGCTGTGAAGTTATTTTTCAGATATCATTTAAATCAGTAGACTTTGAGCAAAGCAGATCATTATCCATCATGCGAGTGGGCCTAATCCAATGAGCTGCAGGCCTTAAGAGAAAACAACTGAGATCTTTTGAAGAGGAGGGAATTCTGTTTTCAGATTTTTTTTTTTTTTACTTTAGAGAGATAGAGTGCAAGCAGGGTAAGGGCAGAGGAGAGAGAATCTTAAGTAGGATCCATGCTCAGTGCGAGCTCAACACAGGGCTCTATCCCATGACCCTGGCATCATGACGCAAGCCAAAATCAAGAATTGGATGCTCAACCAACCGAGCCACCCAGGCCCCCCCAGGTTGTCTTCAGACTCAAGCTGGGATGTCAACTCTTTCCTGAGTCTCTAGCTTTCTGGCCCACACTATAGATTTTAGATTTGACACCTTCCACAATTGCCAGAGCCAATTCCTTTAAAATCTTTCTCTTTTTCTTTGTGTATCTATCTCTATTTCATCTGTATATATATCCATATCTATATATCTATATCTATCACTTATTGGTTTTTTTCTGTGGAGAATCTTGATTATTCCTCTTTTTCTCTTTGCAAAAAATTCTATAAAATTAATTTGATTTCTTCTTTAAATATTTGGATAAATTTACTGGTGAAGCCACCTGTAGCTGAAGTGTCTTTTTGTGGGAAATTGTTTTTTTTTTTTTTTACCTATTCAATTTAGAAAATTAATCAATTTAGAAAATTAGTACAGCACTAATCAAATTTTCATCTTTGCTTGTATCTGTTTATCCTTATATTGAATGTTTAATGTTTGTGGGTTCTGTAGCAATGCCTACTTTTTCATGCCTCATGTTGATTTTCCTGTTATTGTGCTTCTTATTCCTGATATTTTTCTATCAGGAAAACCAATATGAGGCATGAAAAAGTAGGCATTGCTACAGAACTCACAAAAATTAAACACTCAATATGAAAATGAAGAAAGTAAATAATAAAGATGAGAGCAGAAATTAATAGAAAACAAGCAGATGAGAGAGAAGCAAAAAGTTGGTTCTATGTAATATTTTCTCTCTCATATGCTTGTTTTCTATTAATTTCTGCTCTCATCTTTACTATTTAGTTTATTCATTTTCATTTGAGTTTAATTCATTGTTCTTTTTCTAAGATCATTGATTTATAGCCTTTCTCCTTTACAAACATGCAGTATAAAAACTATGATTCTATCTATAAATTTCTTTCTACACACTGCTTTAGTTGCATTCCACAAAATTTTGATAATTTGTATTTTCATTACCATTTAGTTCAAAATATGTTTAAATTTACATTCATATTTTTTCTTTAATCTATGTTATTTATAAGTATTTTACTTAATTTCCAAGTATTTGAGAGTTTTCTGGTTGTCTTTTACTTATTGATTTCTAGGTTAATATCACTGTAGTCAGAAAACATACTCTATGTCTTTTTAAATGTATTGAAACATTCTTTTAATACTATTTTTAAAAAAATTTTTAGGAGTCTCTTGAAGATGGTGGTGTAGGAGGACACTGGGCTCACCGTGTCCTGCTGATCATTTAGATTCCACCCACATCTGCCTAAATAATCCAGAAAACCACCAGAAGCCTAGCAGAACAGACTCTCCAGAGCCAAGCATAGACAAGAGGCCCATGGAAGAGGATAGGAAGGGCAGAGAGGCGGAGTGCGCTGCACGGACTGGCGGGAAGGAGCTGGGGCGGTGGAGGGGCAGCCCGCTCGGCAAGGCAGAGCCCCTGAGTCTGACTTGCAAAAGCGGAGGGGCCGGAGGGAGTGTATTCTGACAGCCAGCGGGACTTAACATCTGAAATGTTATGTCAACAGCTCTGCTAGGAGAGTGGGAGGGCTAGAGGACAATGGGAGGGAGAGTTGTTGAGCCCTGGAGGACAGAGATCATCTTGGTGGGGAACAAAGGTGCTGGCCAGCGCCATCTCCCTTGCCCATCCCCCAGCCGAAATCCCAAAGGGAACCAGTTCCCATCACGGAACTTGCTTGCACCGTACAAACACCCAACACTGAGCTTCTGTGGATCCTTCCCTCCAAAGGGTCTGCCTCCCTCTTGGTGCCCCAGGGCCCCTCCCCCAGGGGACCACTGAAGGCAAAGCGAGCTGAGCCTGCCTCTCCCACCCCTGTGCACCTTGCAGATCCACCCAGGCTAATATGCCAGATCCCATAGAAGCAGCACCACAAGCCTGGCAGTGTGCAAGTAGCCCAGACAGGGGCCACACCACTCCACAGTGAGTCCTGCCCCTGGGATAAGGTAAGATAAGGTACACACCAGTCTGAATGTGGCCCCAGCGGTGGGCTGGGGGCAGACATCAGGTCTGACTGTGGCCCACCCACCAACATAAGTTACTCCAGACAGCACAGGGGAAGAGCCCTGCAGTTCCGCACCACTCCAGGGACTATTCAAAATGATGAAATGGAAGAATTCTCCTCAAAAGAAACTCCAGGAAGTAATGACAGCTAATGAACTGATCAAAAAACGATTTAAGCAATATAACAGAACATGAATTTAAAATAATAGTCATAAAATTAATTGCTGGGCTTGAAAAAAGTATAGAAGACAGCAGAGAATCTATTGCTACAGAGATCAAGGGACTAAGAAACAGTCAGTAGGAGCTAAAAAATTCTATAAATAAGGTGCAAAATAAAATGGAGGCGACCACAGCTCAGACTGAAGAGGCAGAGGAGAGAATAGGTGAATTAGAAGATAAAATTATGGAAAAAGAGGAAGCTGAGAAAAAGAGAGATAAAAAAATCCAGGACTATGAGAGGAGAATTAGAGGACTAAGTGATGCGATGAAACATAGTAATACACGTAAAATAGGGATTCCAGAGGAGGAAGAGAGAGGGAAAGGTGCTGAAGGGGTACTTGAACAAATTATAGCTGAGAACTTCCCTGAACTGGGGAAGGAAAAAGGCATTGAAATCCAAGAGGCACAGAGAACTCCCTTCAGACATAACTTGAATCGATCTTCTGCATGACATATCATAGTGAAACTGGCAAAATACAAGGATAAAGAGAAAATTCTGAAAGCAGCTAGGGATAAACATGCTCTCTATATAAAGGGAGACCGATAAGACTCGTGACAGATATATCTACTGAAACTTGGCAGGCCAGAAAGGAATGGCAGGAAATCTTCAATGTGATGAACAGAAAAACCATGCAGCCTAGAATCCTTTATCCAGCAAGTCTGTCATTCAGAATAGAAGGAGAGATAAAGGTCTTCCCAAACAAAAACTGAAGGAATTCATCACCACTAAACCAGCCCTACAAGATATCCTAAGGGGGATTGTGTGAGTGAAATGTTGTAAGGTCCACAAAGTACCAGAGACATCATTACAAGAATGAAACCTACAGACATAACAATGACTCTAAACCCATATCTTTCTGTAATAAACTGAAGGTAAATGGACTAAATGCTCCAACCAAAAGACATAGGGTATAAGAATGGATAAAAAAACAAGACCCATCTATTTGTTGTCTACAAGAGACTCATTTTAGACTTGAGGACACCTTCAGATTGAAAGTGAGGGGATGGAGAACTATTTATCATGCTCCTGGAAGTCAACAGAAAGCTGGAGTAGCCATACTTATATCAGACAAACTAGACATTAAATTAAAGGCTGTAACAAGAGGTGAAGAAGGGCATTATATAATAATCACAGGGTCTATCCATCAGGAAGAGCTAACAACTATAAATATCTATGTGCCAAATAAGGGAGCCCCCAAATATATAAAACAATTACTCACAAACAAAAGCAACCTTATTGATAAGAATGTGATAATTGCAGGCGACTTTAATGCTCCACTTACAACAATAGATAGATCATCTAGGCGCAGGATCAAAAAAGAAACAAGGGCCCTGATGATACATTAGATCAGATGGATGTGACATATATATTTAGAATTCTGCATCCCAAAGCAACAGAATATACTTTCTTCTGCAGTGCACATGGAACATTCTCCAAGATAGATCACATACTGGGTCACAAAACAGCCCTTCATAAGTATACAAGAATTGAGATCATACCATGCACACTTTCAGACCACAATGCTATGAAACTTGAAATCAACCACAGGAAAAAGTCTGGAAAACCTCCAAAAGCATGGAGGTTAAAGAACACCCTGCTAAAGAATGAATGGGTCAACCAGGCAATTAGAGAAGAAATTTAAAAAAAAATATGGAAACAAATGAAAATGAAAAGACAACAAGGCAAATGTTTTGGGATGCAGCGAAGGCAGTTCTGAGAGGAAAATACATTGCAATCCAGGCCTATTTCAGGAAATAAGAAAAATCCCCAATACAAAATCTAACAGCACACCTAAAGGAACTAGAAGAAGAACAGCAAAGACACACCAAAACCAGCAGAAGAAGAGAAATAATAAAGATCAGAGCAGAAATAAACTATATAGAATGTAAAAAAACTGTAGAGCAGATCAATGAAACCAAGAGTTGGTTTTTTGAAAAAGTAAACAAAATTGGTAAACATCTATCCAGGCTTCTCAAAAAGAAAAAGGAGATGACCCAAATAGATAAAATCATGAATAAAAATGGAATTATGACAACCAATCCCTCAGAAATACAAGCAATTGCCAGGGAATACTATGAAAAATTATATGCCAACAAACTGGACAACCTGGAAGAAATGGACAAATTCCTAGGCACGCACCCACTTCCAAATCTCAAACATGAAGAAATAGAAAACTTGAACAGACCCCTAACCAGCGAAGAAATTGAATCAGTTATCAAAAATCTCCCAACAAATAAGAGTCCAGGACCAGATGGCTTCCCAGGGGAGTTCTACCAGATGTTTAAAGCATAGATAATGCCTATCCTTCTCAAGCTGTTCCAAAAAATAGAAAGGGAAGGAAAACTGCCAGACTCATTCTATGCAGCAAGCATTCCTTTGATTCCCAAACCAGACAGACATCCAGCAAAGAAAGAGAACTACAGCACAACATCCCTGATGAATATGGATGCAAAAATTCTCATTAAGATACTAGCAAATCGAATTCAACAGCATATAAAAAGAATTATACACCATGATCAAGTGGGATTCATTCCTGGGCTGCAGGGCTGGTTCAACACTCGCAAATCAATCAATGTGATACATCACAGTAACAAAAGAAAAGAACCATATGACCCTGTCAATCAATGCAGAAAAAGCATTTGACAAAGTTCAGCATCCTTTCTTAATAAAACCTTCGAGAAAGTCGGGATAGGAGGAACATACTTAAACATCATAAAAGCCGTGTATGAAAAGCCCACAGCTAACATCATCCTCAATGGGGAAAAACTGAGAGCTTTCCCCCTGAGATCAGGAACACGACAGGGATGTCCACTCTCATCGCTGTTGTTTCACATACTGTTGGAAGTTCTAGCATCAGCAATCAGACAAAAAAAGGAAATCAAAGGCATCAAAATTGGCAAAGATGAAGTCAAGCGCTCACTTTTTGCAGACGACATATTATAAATGGAAAACCCAACGGACTCCACCAAAACCCTGCTAGAACTGATACATGAATTCAGAAAAGTAACAGGATACAAAATCAATGTACAGAAATCAGTTGTATTCTTATACAGTAATAATGAAGCAACAGAAAGACAAATAAAGAAACTGATCCCATTCACAATTGCACCAAGAAGTATAAAATACCTAGGAATAAACCTAACCAAAGATGTAAAAGATCTGTATGCTGAAAACTATAGAAAGCTTATGAAGGACATTGAAGAAGATATAAAGAAATGGAAAAACATTCCGTTCTCATGTTTTGGAAGAATAAATATTGTTAAAATGTCAATACTACCCAAAGCTATCTACACATTCAATGCAATCCCAATCAAAATTGCACCAGCATTCTTGTCGAAGCTAGATCAAACAATCTTAAAATTTGTATAGAACCACAAAAGGCCCTGAATAGCCAAAGGAATTTTGAAGAAGACAAAAGCAGGAAGCATCACAATCCCAGACTTTAGCCTCTACTACAAAGTTGTCATCATCAAGACAGCATGGTATTGGCACAAAAACAGACACATAGACCAATGGAATAGAATAGAGACTCCAGAATTGGACCCACAAAAGTATGGTCAACTAATCTTTGACAAAGCAGGAAAGAACATCCAATGGAAAAAAGACAGTCTCTTTAACAAATGGTGCTGGGAGAACTGGACAGCAGCTTGCAGAAGGAGGAAACTACACCACTTTCTTACACTATTCACAAAAACAAACTCAAACAAATTCAGATAAAGGACCTGAATGTGAGACAGGAAACCATCCAAACCCTAGAGGAGAAAGCAGGAAAAAAACCTCTCTGACCTCAGCCGCAGCAATTTCTTACTTGACACATCCCCAAAGGCAAGGGAATTAAAAGCAAAGATGAACTATTGGGACCTCATGAAGATAAAAAGCTTCTGCACAGCAAAGGAAACAACAAAACTAAAAGGCAACCAACGGAATGGGAAAAGATATTTGCAGGTGACATATCGGACAAAAGGCTAGTATCCAAAATCTATAAAGAGCTCACCAAACTCCACACCTGGAAAAGAAATAATCCAGTGAAGAAATGGGCAGAAAACATGAATAAACACTTCTCTAAAGAAGACATCCAGATGGCCAACAGGCACATGAAAAGATGCTCAGCGTCACTCCTCATCAGGGAAATACAAATCAAAACCACACTCAGAAAGCACCTGACGCCAGTCAGAGTGGCTGAAATGAACAAATCAGGAGACTATAGTTGCTGGCGAGGATGCGGAGAATCGCGAACCCTCTTGCACTGTTGGTGGGAATGCAAACTGGTGCAGCCACTCTGGAAAACAGTGTGGAGGTTCCTCAAAAAATTAACAATAGACCTACTCTATGACCCAGCAATAGCACTGCTACGAATTTTCCCAAGGGATAGAGGAGTGTTGATGCATAGGGGCACTTGTACCCCAATGTTTATAGCAGCGCTTTCAACAATACCCAAATTATGGGAAGAGCCTATATGTCCATCAACTGACGAATGGATACAGAAATTGTGGTTTATATACACAATGGAATACTACGTGGCAATGAGAAAGAATGAAATATGGCCTTTTGTAGCAACGTGGATGGAACTGGAGAGTGTTATGCTAAGTGAAATAAGCCATACAGAGAAAGACACATATCATATGTTTTCATTCTTATGTGGATCCTGAGAAACTTAACAGAAGTCCATGGGGGAGGGGAAGAAAAAAAAAGGTTAGAGAGGGAGAGTGCCAAGCCATAAGAGACTCTTAAAAACTGAGAACAAACTGAGGGTTGATGGGGGCTGGGAAGGAGGGGAGGGTGGGTGATGGGTATTGAGGAAGGCACCTTTTGGGATGAGCATGGGGTGTTGTATGGAAACCAATTTGACAATAAATTTCATGCTCAAAATTTTTCTTAACGATTATTTATTTCTGAGAGATGGAGACAGAGCACTAGTAGGGGAGGGGCAGAGAGAGAGGGAGACACAGAATCTGAAACAGGCTTCAGACTCTGAGCTGTTAGTACAGAGCCTGACGGGGGGCTCGAAATCACAGACTGTGAGATCAGGACCACTGAGCCACCCTGGTGACCTGTAACGTTCTTTATAATCTAATATTTGATTAATTTCTACAAATTTCCACATGCATTAAAAAATCATGTATATTCAGAAAATTTTCAATGAAATGTTCTTTATAATTATTCAGAGGGTGCCTTAGTGGCTCAATCTGTTAAGCATGTGACTTTGGCTCAGGTCATGGGTACACAGTCCATGAGTTGGAGCCCTGCATTGAGCTCTGTGCTGACAGCTCAGAGCCTGGAGCCTGCCTTGGATTCTGTGTCTGCCTCTCTCTCTGTTCCTCCCCTGCTCTCTCTCTCTCACTCTCTTCTCTCAAGTGCAAATAATCTTAAAAAATGTATATTTAAAATTAGGTTGATAATGTTGTTCAAATTTATATCTTCCCTGCTTTTTAAAATATCTGCTTGGTCCATCAATTACTGAACTAGGTATATTGAATTCCCTATTATGATTGTGAATTGGTCTATTTTATCTTTTAGTCTATCCATTTGGCTTCATTTATTTGAAACTATGTTACAGGTACATCAAAAATTAGAATTGTTGTATCTCCTTTGTTGATTAACCCTTTTATCACTATAAAATTCTCTCCTCTATCTCAAGCAATTGTTTTTGTTTTTCTTTTTGTTAGTATTTGTGTAGTGGATTTGTTCCCATTCATTTACTGTAGATATTTATGTGTTCCTATACTTAAGTTGCATCTCTTATAAGCAGAATGCAATTGGATTTTGGTTTTTGTCCAATGTGACACTCTTATTCTTCTAATTGGATTATTTGCTCTATCTATATATTTGTATATACTCCTCACTTTATTTACATCATTTCTGTTTAGTTTAATTACTGAAATATTTGTGGTTAAGTTTACCAACTTACCATTGTTTTGGCTAATCTGTTATATATTTCCTTTTATTTTCTTTCTTTTCTTTTTCCCCTTTGATTAAGGAAATATTTTTATTATTTCATATTGCCCCAATATTACCTCTTATACAATATTATTTTACCCTTCTTCTATTAGTGATCATAGAGCAGGAGTTAACAAACTCTGGCCTGTGGGCCAAACATCTGTTTTTGTAGATAAAACAGATGTTGCTTGAACATAGCAACATTCATTTGTTTATGTATTGTCTATGACTGCTTTGTTTTACAAAGGTGGAGTTGAATAATTGTCATGCAGATTATATGGCCTGCAGAGCCTAAAATATTTACTGTATGGCCTTTATTAAAAAGCTTGGAAGGAGAGGCCAATATGGCAGAGCAGCACAGAAGTTTTTTGGCCTCTCTCACCCCTGAAATGCAGCTAAATCAACATCAAACAATATTTCACACCTAGAAAACTTATTTGAGGATTAACACAACAATATGCAAAACTTGAACCACAGAATTTGGCAGGTACATAGCATGGAGAGGTGAAATGAGGGAGAGAGAAGCTGTGGAGGGTAGGGAGCTATTTTTGCTGGCTGGGAGAGGACAGAGACAGGGGGGAAAGTACAGGAAAAGAACTCCCCCTTAAAGCATCTGGAGAGAAAGAGTGGAAACACCTGCAAGAGACTGAAGAAGAAAGGGAGAAAGGAGAAAGGAGAAAGGAGAAAGGAGAAAGGAGAGTTTAAATACCATTAAGACAAAGGAGAAAGGAGAGGGTTTAAATACCACTAAGACTCTATAACCAGTGGAGCGCAGAGTCTTAAACTCTGCAGTTCGATACCTGGCAGAGCTCTGGTGGGAAGAGTGAATCCCCAGGAGCTGACAGCAAGGTCCTAGGGGTCCTTGGGCCACATGGGGAGAGGTGGTTCTTGTGCTGGGTGGACATTTGGTAGAGGCTATGTGGTTGCCCCACAGGCAAAGGTCCCAGCAGACCCTGGAGAACAGCCTCATTTACTGGTGTCGGAACAAGTACATTAAGGGTGAACCCTGGTGCCAGATGTGTGTTGTGATTTACCATAATCCCTGAAAAGCTGCTGCTACAAGATCATGCCAACGTTTTCTGGGGCAGGCTGGCACCTGGCCACGGTCTCTGGGCATCTGCAGCAGTGGAGTTGCACAAACGTTTCTGGGGGCAGGCGGGGACGCTGCCATTGCTCAGTGAGACCCTCCCCCAGAGGGTCTGGGAAAGTCAAAGCTGTGAGGGGTTTGGAAACAGCCCCCACCTGAGTTAAAACTCAGGAAGGAGATGCTGTCTGGCAGGCTGATGGCTTGGTCTCAGTGTAGAAATGAAGACTGGACAGAAGCTGGAGACAAAGGAGGGGTGCTTGATTGCTGGTGGAGGAGGGAACAGAGCTCTGAAACTAGAGGCTCAGTAGCTGGGTGACACCATTTTCATCCCTCCTGCACATGCGCATACACGCCTACACGCACCACCACAATCAATACCAGGAAGCTAAGCAGCACCATCTAGTGGAGAAGAGAGCTGTTACACCAAGCCCAGCCCAACTGGCCAACCGTGCTCTAGAGGAACATAAGTCTCTCAGTCTGTTTAGTTTACAGATTATAAAGTGGTTCATAGTTTGACTTCTAGGGGAAATTGGATGTAATTTCAATCATATTTCATTCTCTTCATTGGTCTATCTTTTCAGTTTTTTTCTTTTTTCTTTTATTATTCTTGAATACAGGAAGAGAAAAATTTATTTTTATTTTCTATTTTTATAAAACAGATTTGTAAATTTTTTTTCTATTATATTTTTTACTTTTTTATACATTTCTTAAATTCTATTTTACTTTCATCAATTCATGTCATTATATTTTATTGTATTCATTTTTTCAAAATTTTCAAATGCTTTCTTTTTTTCCCCCATTTTTTTCTTTTCTTTCCTGTTTTTTCTCTATTCTGTCAAGCTTCTTTAAAAAACCAGACCAAAATACACCTAGCATCTAGCATCCTTTATTTGATATTTTTTGTGTTGTTTTTAATTTTCTAATTTTAAATTAATTTATTACTTCTTTTTGTTCCTTCAAAATGATGAAATGAAGGAATACACCCCAAAAGAAGTAACAAGAAGAAATGACAGCCAGGGACTTAATCAATACAGATACAAGCAAGATGTCTGAACCAGAGTTTAGAATCACGATAATAAGAATACTAGCTGGGGTTGAAAATAGATTAGAATCCCTTTCTGTGGAGATGAAAGAAGTAGAATCTAGTCAGGATGAAATGAAAAATGCTATAACTGAGATGCAATCTCTAAAGGATTCCATGGAAGCAAGGTGGATGAAGCAGAGCAGCAAATCAGTGATATAGAGGACAAACATATAGAAAATAATGAAGAAGAAAAAAAGAGAAACTAAGACAAATGAGAATGATATAAGAATTCGAGAACTCAGTGACTCATTAAAAAGCAATAACACGGGGGATCCTGGGAAGATGGCGGCATAGGAGGACGCTGGGCTCACCGCATGTCCTGCTGATCAATTAGATTCCACCTACACCTGCCTAAATAACCCAGAAAACCGCTAGAAGACTAGCAGAACGGAGTCTCCAGAGCCAAGCGCAGACAAGAGGCCCACGGAAGTGGGTAGGAAGGGCGGTGAGGCAGTGCGCACTACACGGACTGGCGGGAGGGAGCTGGAGCAGAGGGGCTGCCCCTCGGCCAAGCAGAGACCCCGAGTCTAGCTTGCTGAAGCGGAGGGGCTGGACGGAGTGTGTTCCGACAGCAAGTGGGACTTGACATCTGGAAGGTTAGAAGCTAACAGCTCTGCACAGAGAAGAGGAGGGCTGGAGGACAACGGGAGGAAGAGTTGTTGAGCACCGGACGACAGAGCTCAGCTTGGCGGGGAACAAAGGTGCTCACCAGCGCCATCTCCCTCGCCCATCCCCCAGCCACAATCCCAAAGTGAACCAGTTCCTGCCAGGGAACTTGCTTCCACCATGCAAACACCCAACACTGTGCTTCTGCGGATCCATCCCTCCAGCGGGTCTGACTCCTTCCTGGTGCCACAGAGCCCCTCCTGAAGGGGATCTCTGAAGGAAAAGCGAGCTGAGCATGCTCCTCCCGCCCCCGTGCACCTTGCCGATCCACCCCAGCTAATACGCCAGATCCCCAGCACCACAAGCCTGGCAGTGTGCAAGTAGCCCAGATGGGCCACACCACCCCACAGTGAATCCCTCCCCTAGGAGAGGGGAAGAGAAGGCACACACCAGTCTGTGGCCCCAGCGGCGGGATGGGGGCAGACATCAGTCTGACTGCGGGCCCAACCACCAACGCAAGTTATACACCACAGCACAGGGGAAGTGCCCCGCAGTTGCACACCACTCCAGGGACTATCCAAAATGACGAAACAGAAGAATTCCCCTCAAAAAACGTCCAGGAAATAACAACAGCTAACGAACTGATCAAAAACGATTTAAACAATATAACAGAAAGTGAATTTAGAATAATAGTCATAAAATTAATCGCTGGGCTTGAATACAGTATAAAGGACAGCAGAGAATCTATTGCTACAGAGATCAAGGGACTAAGGAACAGCCAGGAGGAGCTAAAAAATGCTATCAATGAACTGCAAAATAAAATGGAGACAACCACGGCTTGGATTGAAGAGGCAGAGGAGAGAATAAGTGAACTAGAAGATAAAATTATGGAAAAAGAAGAAGCTGAGAAAAAGAGAGATAAAAAAATCCAGGAGTATAAGGGGAAAAATAGAGAACTACGTGATGCACTAAAGAGAAATAATATACGCATAATTGGTATTCCAGAGGAGGAAGAGAGAGGGAAAGGTGCTGAAGGTGTACTTGAAGAAATCATAGCTGAGAACTTCCCTTATCTGGGGAAGGAAAAAGGCATTGAAATCCAAGAGGCACAGAGAACTCCCTTCAGTCGTAACTTGAATCGATCTTCTGCACGACATATCATAGTGAAACTGGCAAAATACAAGGATAAAGAGAAAATTCTGAAAGCAGCTAGAGATAAACGTACTCTAACATATAAAGGGAGACCTATAAGAATCGTGACTGATCTCTCTACTGAAACTTGGCAGGCCAGAAAGGAATGGCAGGAGATCTTCAATGTGATGAACAGAAAAAAAAAATATGCAGCTGAGAATCCTTTATCCTGCAAGTCTGTCATTTAGAATAGAAGGAGAGATAAAGGTCTTCCCAAACAAACAAAAACTGAAGGAATTCGTCACCACTAAACCAGCCCTACAAGAGATCCTAAGGGGGAATCCTATGAGACAAAGTACCAGAGACATCGCTACAAGCATGGAACCTATGGACATCACAATGACTCTAAACCTGTATCTTTCTATAATAACACTGAATGTAAATGGACTAAATGCACCAACCAAAAGACATAGGGTATCAGAATGGATAAAAAAAACAAGACCCATCTATTTGCTGTATACAAAAGACTCATTTTAGACCTGAGGACACCTTCATATTGAGAGTGAGGGGATGGAGAACTATTTATCATGCCACTGGAAGTCAAAAGAAAGCTGGAGTAGCCATACATATATCAGACAAAGTAGACTTTAAATTAAAGGCTGTAACAAGAGATGAAGAAGGGCATTATATAATAATCACAGGGTCTGTCCATCAGGAAGAGCTAACAATTATAAATGTCTATGCGCCGAATAGAGGAGCCCCCAGATGTATAAAACAATTACTCACAAACATAAGCAACCTTATTGATAAGAATGTGGTAATTGCAGGGGACTTTAACACTCCACTTACAGAAATGGATAGATCATCTAGACACACGATTGATAGAAAAACAAAGGCCCTGAATGATACATTGGATCAGATGGACTTGACTGATATATTTAGAACTCTGCATCCCAAAGCAACAGAATGTACTTTCTTCTCGAGTGCACATGGAACATTCTCCAAGATAGATCACATACTGGGTCACAAAACAGCCCTTCATAAATATACAAGAATTGAAATCATACCATGCATTCTTTCAGACCACAATGCTATGAAACTTGAAATCAACCACAGGAAAAAGTCTGGAAAACCTCCAAAAGCATGGAGGTTAAAGGACACCCTGCTAAAGAATGAATGGATCAACCAGGCAATTAGAGAAGAAATTTTAAAAAAATATGGAAAAAAATGAAAATGAAAAAACAACAATACAAATGCTTTGGGATGCAGTGAAGGCAGTCCTGAGAGGAAAATACATTGCAATCCAGGCCTATCTCAAGAAACAGGAAAAATCCCAAATACAAAATCTAACAGCACACCTAAAGGAAACAGAAGCAGAACAGCAAAGACAGCCTAAACCCAGCAGAAGAAGAGAAATAATAAAGATCAGAGCAGAAATAAACAACATAGAATCTAAAAAAACTGTAGAGCAAATCAATTAAATCAAGAGTTAGTTTTTTGAAAAAAGAAATAAAATTGATAAACCTCTAGCCAGGCTTCTCAAAAAGAAAAGGGAGATGACCCAAATAGATAAAATCATGAATGAAAATGGAATTATGACAACCAATCGCTCAGAGATACAAGCAATTATCAGGGAATACTATGAAAAATTATATACCAACAAACTAGACAACCTGGAAGAAATGGACAAATTCCTAAACACCCACATGCTTCCAAAACTCAATCAGGAGGTAATAGAAAACTTGAACAGACCCCTAACCAGCGAAGAAATTGAATCAGTCATCAAAAATCTCCCAACAAATAAGAGTCCAGGACCAGATGGCTTCCCAGGGCAGTTCTACCAGACGTTTAAAGCAGAGATAATACCTATCCTTCTCAAGCTGTTCCAAAAAATAGAAAGGGAAGGGAAACTTCCCGATTCATTCTAGGAAGCCAGTATTACTTTGATTCCAAAACCAGACAGAGACCCAGTTAAAAATGAGAACTACAGGCCAATATCCCTGATGAATACGGAGGCAAAAATTCTCAATAAGATACTAGCAAATCGAATTCAACAGCATATAAAAAGAATTATTCACCATGATCAAGTGGGATTCATTCCTGGGATGCAGGGCTGGTTCAACACTCGCAAATCAATCAATGTGATACATCATATTAATTAAAGTAAAGATAATAACCATATGATTCTGTCAATTGATGCAGAAAAGGCCTTTGACAAAATTCAGCAACTTCCTTAATAAAAACTCTTGAGAAAGTCGGGATAGAAGGGACATACTTAAACATCATCAAAGCCATTTATGAAAAGCCCACAGCTAACATCATCGTCAATGGGGAAAAACTGAGAGCTTTTTCCCTGAGATCAGGAACACGACAGGGATGCCCACTCTCACCGCTGTTGTTTCACATAGTGTTGGAAGTGCTAGCATCAGCAATAAGACAACAAAAGGAAATCAAAGGCATCCAAATTGGCAAAGATGAGGTCAAGCTTTCGCTTTTTGCAGATGACATGATATTATACATGGAAAATCCGATAGACTCCACAAAAAGTCTCCTAGAACTGATACATGAATTTAGCAAAGTTGCAGGATACAAAATCAATGTACAAAAATCAGTTGTATTCTTATACAGTAATAATGAAGCAACAGAAAGACAAATAAAGAAACTGATCCCATTCACAATTGCACCAAGAAGCATAAAATACCAAGGAATAAATCTAACCAAAGATGTAAAAGATCTGTATGCTGAAAACTATAGAAAGCTTATGAAGGTAATTGAAGAAGATATAAAGAAATGGATAAACATTCCATGCTCATGGATTGGAAGAATAAATATTGTCAAAATGTCAATACTACCCAAAGCTATCCACACATTCAATGCAATTCCAATCAAAATTGCACCAGCACTCTTCTCGAAACTAGAACAAGCAATCCTAAAATTCATATGGAACCACAAAAGGCCCCGAATAGCCAAAGTAATTTTGAAGAAGAAGACCAAAGCAGGAGGCATCACAATCCCAGATTTTAGCCTCTACTACAAAGCTGTCATCATCAAGACAGCATGGTATTGGCACAAAAACAGACACATAGACCAATGGAATAGAATAGAAACCCCAGAACTAGACCCACAAATGTATGGCCAACTCATCTTTGACAAAGCAGGAAAGAACATCCAATGGAAAAAAGACAGTCTCTTTAACAAATGGTGCTGGGAGAACTGGACAGCAACATGCAGAAGGTTGAAACTAGACCACTTTCTCACACCATTCACAAAAATAAACTCAAAATGGATAAAGGACCTGAATGTGAGACAGGAAACCATCCAAACCCTAGAGGAGAAAGCAGGAAAAGACCTCTCTGACCTCAGTCGTAGCAATTTCTTACTTGACACATCCCCAAAGGCAAGGGAATTAAAAGGAAAAATGAATTACTGGGACCTTATGAAGATAATATCGTCTGCACAGCAAAGGAAACAACAACAAAACTAAAAGGCAACCAACGGAATGGGAAAAGATATTTGCAAATGACATATCGGACAAAGGGCTAGTATCCAAAATCTATAAAGAGCTCACCAAACTCCACACCTGAAAAACAAATAACCCAGTAAAGAAATGGGCAGAAAACATGAATAGACACTTCTCTAAGGAAGACATTCAGATGGCCAACAGGCACATGAAAAGATGCTCAACGTCGCTCCTCATCAGGGAAATACAAATCAAAAGCACACTGAGATATCACCTCACGCCAGTCAGAGTGGCCAAAATGAACAAATCAGGAGACTATAGATGCTGGAGAGGATGTGGAGAAACGGGAAGCCTCTTGCACTGTTGGTGGGAATGCAAATTGGTGCAGCCGCTCTGGAAAACAGTGTGGGGGTTCCTCAAAAAATTAACAATAGACCTACCCTATGACCCAGCAATAGCACTGCTAGGAATTTACCCAAGGGATGCAGGAGTACTGATGCATAGGGGCACTTGTTCCCCAATGTTTATAGCAGCACTTTCAACAATAGCCAAATTATGGAAAGAGCCTAAATGTCCATCAACTGATGAGTGGATAAAGAAATTGTGGTTTATATACACAATGGAGTACTATGTGGCAATGAGAAAGAATGAAATATGGCCCTTTGTAGCAACATGGATGAAAGTGGAGAGTGTGATGCTAAGTGAAATAAGCCATACAGAGAAAGACAGATACCATATGGTTTCACTCTTATGTGGATCCTGAGAAACTTAACAGAAACCCATGGGGGAGGGGAAGGGATAACAAAAAAGGTTAGAGTGGGAGAGAGCCAAAGCATAAGAGACTGTTAAAAACTGAGAACAAAGTGAGGGTTGATGGGGGGTGGGAGGGAGGGGAGGGTGGGTGATGGGTATTGAGGAGGGCACCTTTTGGGATGAGCACTGGGTGTTGTATGGAAACCAATTTGACAATAAACTTCATATATTGAAAAAAAATGACTATTATGTTTTTTAGTTTTAGAATTTCCATTTGGTGGCACCAGGGTGGCTCACTCAGTTAAGCATCTGACTCTTGACTTTAGCTCAGGTTATGATCTCATGGTTTGTGAATTTGAGCTCCATGTTGGTGTCAGTGCAGCCTGCTTGAGATTATCTCTCTCTTTCTCTCTTTGCCCCTCCCCTGCTCTCTTTCTCTGTCAAAAAATAAATAAGTAAACTTAAAAAAAGAATTTCCATTTGATTCCCCCCTCCTCATTTCTGTTTTTAGATGACTTGTCATTTGTTTTCTTGAACGTATAAATTATAATTAAAGTCTATGCCTAATGCATCCAATAGCTTAATCTCTTATAGATTTATTTCTTTTTTCTATTTCTATTTATTTTCTATCTATTCTTTTCTTTTTCTATTTTTTCTATTTCTATTTCTTCTTCTTTTGGCTTCTCCTTTTAAAAATAATTTCTGTTTGTCATGTCTCTCGTGTGCTTTTGTTTGAATGTTAAACATTATGAATGAAAAATTCTAGCAAATTTAGATGAAATTTTCTTAATTTGTAGAGGATTTTCTTTTGCTTTGGGAAAGCAGTACACAAAGGAGTAATTTAGCTTAAGTAAATCAAGAATTAAACTATTTTGAGGTTGGATTTCAATCTTTTCAGACCTATTCTATTTCTAGGTCACCCTTACTTCCAGTGTGTAATTCTTCAGGGCTTCTAACTGACAGCCTGGGGAATTTATCAGTTCCCCCAATCTTGGAAGTCCCCAAATTCCAATTTTTCATCTTTCCTGCACTTTGAAATTGCCAATAGCTCTGTTTATCTTCCCAGACTCTTAATTACCTATTTCTACTTGGCTTCTTCGCTTCTAGTTCTACACCTGTTAAGAATTGGTGAATGCATCAAGGAGAAAATTAACTCAGACTACCCATTTCATTTCTTTGTAATTTCTTTTTCTCCAGGATATTAGCCCATCAAACCCTGGCTGTCTAGTTGGCTTTGTGCTCTGGATTTTGACTCCTTAACTCTGCAAAATTACTAAAAGCTCTATTCAGGTTTCTGTATCTTCCCAGCTTCTTTTTCAGCCTCTTCACCAATGCTGATAATGGACTGGTCAATGCCTCCAGGGGAAAATTGGTGCCAAATGTCAGTTCACCTCATTAAATTTCCCTTCTTTCCAGGATTTTGGTACCTCAATCCTGGCTGCTTTGGAAGTTTTCTGATTTCTTTAAGTAATTTAATCTATTTAAATATAATAACAATGAATTTTTCAGGTTTTCTTGTCCTTCTAAATGGGGGGGGGATTAGTCTTCTATTAGTAGGCCATTATAGCTAGAATCAGAGCATCTTTCAAAACTTTGAACATAATATTTTCATTACCATCCCATGAAAAATGCTTTCTAATTTTAAATGTAATTTCTTCTTTGACCCATATGTTATTAGAAGTGTATTTCCTAATTCCAAAAAATACGTGGATTTTAGTTATTACATTGTTATTACTGATTTTTAGTTAATTGCACCATGGTGAGAAAACATACTCTGTATGACTTTAATCTTTTTGCAATGTTAGAACTTGATGTATAGCTCAGGATATGATCAATTTTTATACACGTTCTGTATGATTTTTAGTTTATTTATGAGAGGGAGAGAGAGAGAGAGAGAACGGGGAAAGTACAGAGAGACAGGAGACATAGAATCTGAAGCATCCAGGCTCTGAGCAGTCAGCACAGAGTTCTATATGGGGCTCAAACCAATGAGCCATGATATCATGACCTGAGTCGAAGTTGGACGCTTAACCAACTGAGACACCCAGGTACTCCCAGGTACATATTCTGTATGTTTTTAAAAATAATATATAAACATATATGTTGTAATTGTTGAGTATAGCTTTATACCAACCAAGGTTTGAATTAATTGGGTCAATTTTGCCAGTCATGTTCAAATTTTTTATGTGTCTGCCATTTTTTTTTTCAACGTTTTTTATTTATTTTTGGGACAGAGAGAGACAGAGCATGAACAGGGGAGGGGCAGAGAGAGGGAGACAAAGAATCGGAAACAGGCTCCAGGCTCCGAGCCATCAGCCCAGAGCCATCAGCCCAGAGCCTGATGCGGGGCTCGAACTCACGGACCGCGAGATCGTGACCTGGCTGAAGTCGGACGCTTAACCGACTGCGCCACCCAGGCGCTTCTATGTGTCTGCCATTTTTATTTGCTCATTCTGTCAGCTATAAAAAGAGATATGTTAAAATCTCCCACTGTGATTGGGGATCTCTATTATTTCTTGTAGTTCTGTCCATTTCTGTTTTATATATTTTGAAACTATGTTATTAGATGCATACAAATTTAGAATTGTTACATCTTTCTGGTGAATTCTACATTTTCCCTCATGTATTATCCCTCTTTATCTCTAGTAATGCTTTTTGACATAGTACCCATTTTATTTGATATTAGTATTTTTTAAGTTTATTTATTTATTTTGAGACAGAGAGAGTGAGTGAGCACGAGTGGGGGGAGGGGCAAAGAGAGAGAGAGAGGGGTAGAGAGAATTCTAAGCAGGTTTCATGCTGTCAGTACCGAGCCTGATGTGGGGCTTGATCCCACCAACGATAAGATGACCTGAGCCAAAATCAAGAGTTGGATGTTTAACTGACTGATCCACCCAGGTGCCCCTGATGCTAGTATATCTTTATCAATTTTTGTTTAGTTAATGCTTTCATGGTATATATTTTACATTTTTACACTTTCAAACTTTCTGTATGTTTGAGTTTTAGATGTATCCTTTCTGAACAGCATATAGTTGTGTTTTGTTATTTGTATCCAATATTTCAATATTTATGTTTGAACTGAAGCATTTATTATGTTTTAACTTAATGTAATTTCTGATACATTTAGAGTATAATCTCTTATCTTATTCAGTGATTTCTATTTGACCAGCCTACTCTATGTCCCAATTTTTTTCTTATCTTCTTTAGGATTTATTCACTTTTTTATTATTCCTCTTTACTAGCTTGATAGTTGTACTAATTCACTATTGTTTAGTGATTACCCTATACATTACAACATGCATTCTTGATTTTTCAAAGTTTTCTATGAATCAATCCTTTTCCCCCTTTTCTCAGACAGCTCACAGGACTTCACATGCCAACTCCACTTACCCTCATCTCAATGTATATGGTATTGTTGTCATGCATTCAAACTTTCTATATGCTTCCAACCTATTTCTCTTTATATTTCAATATTTTAAGAATTCTTAAAATTATTTCATATGGTCAAGACTCACATATTTACATTTTCCTTTGTAGTTCTTTTCTTCCTGCTTTGTAAAAAGATAAATTTTCATTATGCTTGAAGAACAACATTTAGTATTTCTTCTAGTATGAATTTGCTCATATCTATATCTATATCTATATCTATATCTATCTATATCTATCTATATCTATATCTATTTATATACCTCTATCACTATCTATCTATCTATCTATCTATATATTTATATATATATGAGTTGCATGCTCCACTGACAGAGCCAGCCAGTCATACTTGAATTTGCTACTGGTATATATTTTTTGTCTGAGAATGTCTTTATTTCAAAACAAAACAAAACAAAACAAAACAAAAAACAGGGCTTTCCAAAGAGGACAATGTCCCAATAGAGAAGAATCACTCTTTCCCCAATTAAAATGATCACATTTTTTTATGTGGTGCTTAAGATATTACAAATTTCAGTTGTGTTCTTGACCTCTCCAAGCGTCCTTTCATTCAGG
>NC_064817.1:78310089-78325566 GCF_023721935.1 Panthera uncia
GGGGGTGGGGTGGAGGAGAATGACAGTATGGAAACCTATCAGAGAGTTTGTTCATAATCCTCTCTCAACAGTACTTAGTCCCGATGTTTTCGATCTGTCATCCTGCAGGTCTGCTGTAGCAGGTGGCACCACTTGAAGAGAGGGAAGAAGTTTCCTTGGATCAGTAGAGGTCGGTGTAGGCGTGGGGGCTGCCTGGAATGGGGGAGGGGCTGGAAATCAGCCGCAGTTGGATAAGCTCACTCAATTCTACCTTATTTTCCTAACATCCCTCCCATTTCAGGTTAGGGAAGGGGCAGGCTTGTGCATGTTTTGGATGGCATAGAGGTTAAAAAAAAATCTAACAGCCTGGATGGTGAATCAGGAAAGCTACGGATGTGAACAGTCAATCCATCAAAGTCCTTAGTTCTCACCAGCTGTGGTCTCTCTGCAGATCCAAAGGGTTGTTGGGCGTGGCACACCTCCAGGGGAGGGAAGAAGGGACAAACTGTCTGTCTGGAGGAGGTTAGTGCAACAGTGCCATTCCCTGGGGACACCCGAGGTTGGGGTGCTGAGGCCTCAGCAGAGACTGTGGGCTCCATAGCCTTTATCTAGGCTTGGGAAGAGGGTGGGTTAGGGAGGGTAGGGGGAGGGTGAACTGAGGAGGATACAGAGGGTTTATTAACAATCTACATTTCATACCAGCTACACATTTGTTATGCTCCTGTCCTTCTGTGCAACTCTCTGTGTGGGGCAACACAAAAGAGAAACTCAAATCCCATTTCCTTCCTCCACTCCCAGGTCCACCTCCAGTATCAGCTATTGTGTCCTTGAAGTGGCTGAAGACGATCACCTTCCACAGCCTTGCACCCAGGCCCATAGTGCTCCTCTCCCAGCCTGAGTGAATACTCTGTTCCTTGGTCCCTGCTATTGTCAGGGACGATTGCATGGGCTACGCCAGGAAAGTAGGCTGGGTGACTGCGGGACTAGTGATTGGGGCTGGAGCCTGCTATTGCATTTATAGACTGACCCGGGGAAGAAAACAGAACAAGGAGAAAATGGCTGAGGGTGGGTCTGGGGATGTGGATGATGTTGGGGACTGTCCTGGGGCCAGGTACAATGACTGGTCTGATGATGATGATGACAACAGTGAAAACAAGGGTATAGTGTGGTACCCACCTTGGGCCCGGATTGGGACTGAGGCTGGAACCAGAGCAAGGGCCAGAGCAAGGGCCAGGGCTACTCGGGCTCGTCGGGCCGTTCAGAAACGGGCTTCCCCCAATTCAGATGATACTATTTTGTCCCCTCAAGAGCTGCAGAAAGTTCTTTGCTTGGTTGAGATGTCTGAAAAGCCTTATATTCTTGAAGCAGCTTTAATTGCTCTGGGTAACAACGCTGCTTATGCATTTAACAGAGATATTATTCGTGATCTAGGTGGTCTCCCAATTGTTGCAAAGATTCTCAATACTCGGGATCCCATAGTTAAGGAAAAGGCTTTAATTGTCTTGAATAACTTGAGTGTGAATGCTGAAAATCAGCGCAGGCTTAAGATATACATGAATCAAGTGTGTGATGACACAATCACTTCTCGCTTGAACTCATCGGTGCAGCTGGCTGGACTAAGATTGCTCACAAATATGACTGTTACTAATGAATATCAGCACATGCTTGCTAATTCCATTTCAGACTTTTTTCGTTTATTTTCAGCAGGAAATGAAGAAACCAAATTTCAGGTTTTGAAACTCCTTTTGAATTTGGCTGAAAATCCAGCCATGACTAGAGAACTGCTCAGGGCCCAAGTACCATCTTCACTTGGTTCCCTCTTTAGTAAGAAGGAGAACAAAGAGGTTATTCTTAAACTTCTGGTCATATATGAGAACATAAATGACAATTTTAAATGGGAAGAAAATGAACCTGCTCAGAATCAATTCAGTGAAGGTTCACTTTTCTTCTTTTTAAAAGAATTTCAAGTGTGTGCTGATAAGATTCTGGGGATAGAAAGTCACCATGATTTTTTGGTGAAAGTAAAAGTTGGAAAATTCATGGCCAAACTGGCTGAGCATATGTTCCCAAAGAGCCAGGAATAAATTCTTAATTTTGTAGTTTAGAAGTAACACACATTGTAAACTATTCCTTTTCTCCACCTTGTTTATATGATAAAGGAATCCTTTCAGCTGCCAATTTTGAGTGATGAATATCATTGTATAATCAATGCTGATTTTTATCTGAGTTGATCTTCAGGTCTAAGCTGGATGAATGAATATCACTACCTGTTCTGAAAACATGTTTGTTGCTTTTTATCTCGCTGCCTAGATTGAAATATTTTTACTATTTCTTTTGCGTAAGTGACAGTGAACTAGTTTTTCATAAGTAAGCTCCCTCCTGTCATTTGCATTAACTTTATTTGTATATCATCAATAAAGTTGTGTATTAATGCTGAACAAAACAAGAAGAAAGAAAGAAACCAGCCTTGTCCTTTGGTTTATAATCTAGTTGGAGAGGTAAGAAAAATACAAACAAATAGATAACAATATCTGGACCATATACTCATTGTCAAATGTGCAGTCTCAGAGCACTGAGGAAGCAAAGGCTTCTGTGGGATACAGTAGTCAGCTACAGATTCATGGAAGAAGAGGCTATTTAAAATGAGTCCTGAATGGTGTAGGTAGTTAGGGCATTCCAAGAGCTGGAGTGAGTGGGCACTAGGGTGAGAAAGGCATGGAGGTAGGAACCCTTTTCCTATGACAGTGAGGATACTAGTCTACTTAGAGTGGAGAGTGTGGGGAATGGAAGTAAATAAATTTGGAAAGCTGAACGAAGCCAGTTTGTGGAGAGTTGTTTGAATATTATCCCACTGAACACCAAGAGTCATTAAATATTTTTGACTAGAAAGAACAATTGGAATTCATATAGAGATTCCTCTCTCATCAACTGTGCAGCATCTGCGAGGGTGTGGATAAATGGATCCTATCAAACTCTTGTGGTAGGAATAAGTTTACACTGAGTTTGCCCAAGATTTGTGGAGGGCCATTTGGTAATACATATAAGCCTTAAAGTTTGTTACTCTTTTGTCCTAAGGAAATAATTGAATAATTAGCTAAAGGCTTTATGGACAAGGCTATTTATCCCAGCACTGTCCAAAACAGTAACAATTGGAAACAACTAAGTGTCTAGCACACCAGAATGGTGAAATAAATTCAAGAATGTTCACACAGTATATATGGTAAATATGTTGATACAAATCCATGTTGCCAGGAAAAGATATTCATCCTGCATTGTTAAATGAGAAAGGTAGTTTAGATAGCAGTATTCATAGAATGATTCCTTTTCTTTTTTGAAGATAATAAAACATATTTTAAAGTAGACACTAACAATTACAGAATTATAGATACCCCAAAAGTAACTGGCTATATTTGAGTGGAAGGATAATGAGTGATCTTTTACTTTTCTTATTTTTTATTCATCTATGTATTTTTATTTATATAAAATGAGTATTGGTTTTTTTGGAAATTATTGAAAAAGAAAGTGTTGGCAATGAAGCAGGTGATTGGAACATGTACTGAGTGGAAAAAAGAATTTAGATTAAAAATGAGATGGCGTGAAGTTTCCTCTCTGAAATGATAGATGAGTGATGAATATGGGGCTGGTCATGAGGACTAAATTAAATAATACATGCAAAATACTTTGAATGTTCTGGCACAGAGCAGTTAATTAAGAAAAATAAGCACTCTTAATTCCCTAGAATGCAGGGTTGATAGTTTTTTGGGGTGGCCTTTGTTTTGTTGGGGGGCATTCTGCCATGTGTCAGTGTCATTTAATAAATAAGAACAACAATAAAAGTTAGCATTTATTAAGTGACTACTGTGTAGAGTTCTGTGATTCCTCCAAGACAACTGTTAAAATAATTTCTCAAAGAATAAGATTTCCTTATTTCCAAAGGCTCAGTGTTTCTTCAGACATGATCTCACCAGCTTTCACAACATATTCCAAGTGAGATCAGGGAAGGGTAAAATCCTCCATTCAGTTACCAACTGCTCTCAGACCCAGGCTTCTATATACTTACCTTAATGTTGTAATAGTAGACAAAAGGGTCAGGAACTGGTTGGCTTAAAGTTGTTGCATACGAGGACCCTATTGAATGAAGTAAAAGTGGAGACTCATTTGACACCAGTTTTAAGGATAGATTAGGGAAAAGGCAAGTAACATTTTTTTTCTTGCTCTATTATTAGGTAGGAGAAAAAGATTTGGGAGGGGAAGGCTAATCCACTTAAAATAAATTGAGTTTGAGGAATCTATGTGACATCCAGGTGGAGACAGCCTATTGTCATTTGAATGGATTTAACTGGCACTCAGAGGAAAAATAAAGACTTGGGAGCCATCATAAGATGAATGGTAATTGAGGACATGGGAGTGGATGTGGTTTCCCAGAGAGGAGGTGCAGAGTATAAGAGTGGAGGGGTGCAAAAGGAACTGTGGCAGCTGGGGAGAGAGCACAGAATTGAGGCTGAGTGTATACCCTTTTAGACACTTTCACTATCCATATTTCTATATATTGTATACATAAAATTAGATGATACTGTATATAAATTTTCAGAGCCTGATTTAAAATCTTTTTAATTTGCTCCTAAAAAATATTCATTGAAGATACTTGAGAAAACGGAGGCAATGAGAACACACTTGTTTTCTGACCCAGATGTGTAGCTTGAACATCTAAAAAAAATTCACATCAAGCCATGTTGAATTTGGGGTGCTGAGTGATTTTTTTTTTTTTTACTTAACCTCATTTGAAATGTGGGTAAAAATGAGGTTAAGTAATAAAAAGCCACCATGTGGCAGGGGCACAGCCTGACTAGCATCCATCTGCTCTGGCAGATTTCTCCTCCTTCCTCCCCACTCTTTTCCCTTCTCCCTCCTTCCCACTTCTATCTTTATTTCTTCCTTCTGGGAGATCACTGGATGTATATATAGTCTCTTTGTGCTTCTGTGACCATTTAATTTCCATGACACCAGGTCATGCAACAGTGGGCATTTAATACAGAGTTGTCACTGCTGTGGTAATGTGGCGACCTAGGGTGTGAGTGGATGCCAAAAATTTTCTGGAACTCTTGTTGAACAGAGACTGAGGAGGAACTAGTCTTAGCGTGGTACAGCCCTATGTGCATGGCATGTACTTTTGATGTCCCACACCTGGTATTATTTGGAACCAAATTGTCTGGACTTTGGAAAGTGCTGTGTGAGACAGATGTGTGACAGCCTGGTCCAGGCAGGCCACATGGCCAGCCAAGCCACATGCCAGTGTCCTGATGCTTTCACACTGGAGGTTGCCACTCTCAATCATTTTGGGAAGGGTACAGTTCTAGGATAGTGGCCGTGATAGTGGCAGATCATGGGGGCATGGAGGAGGCAGTGTCCTGTCTTTAGAGATGAGGGCAGTTCCTGGGAAACTGAGGAAATTAGGAACTTGGAGGATATTTTGGTTTTGTTATCATCTAACAATTTCAGGAATTTAAGTGGGTCTATCCCAGTAAAATGTGTCCAAAAGTAATTTTACAAAAATGAAGTATACTTCTCTTATAAATTGTCACCTAAAGCACAATATTTCAAGGCTTATTTTTTAAAATTCATAGTTTACTTGTCTTGTCTCAATAAACATTCCAAGTGTAGGTTTAGCAAATTGATATGGTTCAGGAAAATTGTGTGTTTATGCTTCCATTTGTTTAATTTCTCTGCTAAGTTCTCTTGAAAATGGGTTTTCTAAGAATGATTATGACTATTTTCAATGTTATCTTTGTACGTTCATTTTACATCACATCCCAAGCTAAAGGTTTTTTCTGGTTTCTCTATTTGAGCTGTGGCTCTTCTTTGCCTTTTTTTTTTTTTAATTTTTTTTTCAACGTTTTTTATTTATTTTTGGGACAGAGAGAGACAGAGCATGAACGGGGGAGGGGCAGAGAGAGAGGGAGACACAGAATCGGAAACAGGCTCCAGGCTCCGAGCCATCAGCCCAGAGCCTGACGCGGGGCTCGAACTCACGGACCGCGAGATCGTGGCCTGGCTGAAGTCGGACGCTTAACCGACTGCGCCACCCAGGCGCCCCTCTTCTTTGCTTTTAAATCAGAACTATCTTGCATGCCATCTTGGTGTGTAGTAAACTAGGATAGTGGCCCCTGGTCTTTCCTGCCCTGAGGGGTTGTATTAAGCAGGATAACAAATATTTATTTTTCAGAATGATATACTTCCACATTTGACCCTGTGCATTGGGTTCCCCTCAGGCCTTGTGTTAAGGGTTTGGACAGTTTGTGTGTTTGGTGATAGACTTTAGTGTAGGAAGAAGGGAGGTGAGGAGAGCAGGAAGCCTTATTACTTTATCCTTACAGGTTCATGCACATATAATTCGGTCCACCAATGAAATTGGGTTTAGTGTAACTCTCTGGCCCTATTGACCATTTATATTTTAAAAAATGAAAGAGTAATAGTACAAGATCTTTGGGCATGGAGCCCCCTGTTTATCGAGCATTTCTTCTTTTGTTTGTTTCAAGTTTTTATTTAAATTCTAGTTAGCTAACATACAGTGTGGTATTCGTTTCAGGAGTAGAATTTAGTGATTCATCACTTCCATATAACACCCAGTGCTCATCCCAAGAAGTGCCCTGCTCAATACCCATCACCCATTTAGCTCATCCGCTGCCCACCTCCCCTCCATCAACCCTCAGTTTGTTCTCTATAGTTGAAAGTCTCTTAGAGTTTTCCCTCCTTCTCTTTTTCCCCTCTTCCCCTAGGTTCATCTGTTTTTTTCTTAAATTCCACATATGAGTGGAATAATATGGTATTTGTCTTTCTCTGATTGACTTATTTCTCTTAGCATAATACACTCTAGCTCAATCCACGTCGTTGCAAATAGCAAGATTTCATTCTTTTTGATGGCTGGGTAATATTCCATTATATATATATATATATATATATATATATATATATATATAGTGATATTTATGTTACTGTAAGAAAAATAGTTACCAAGTAGACCAGATTCTTAGTGTTTGGTGCTCAGAACATTCTGTCCCTGAAATCAGTCTACATTAGAAACTGAATTATCATCAAATGATTATTTATTTAGTTCTCAGGGAATCAGGACAAATAGATGTTAGCTAAATGTTGGTGCCATCAAAGCGGAAGAACCTGGTACATCCATGTCTGCTGTGGGGATTGACTTGTTACTGAAATCAAATACTTGTATTCAATAGTTAGAGTATATTTCTTCCTGGTCACAAATCTAAATTTTGTCTGTTTGGATACCCCTTTGACAGAGGCAGAGTATCAGTGGATGGCAGTTTTATGACTATAAAAGATATACTATGACTATAAAGATATATTATCAATTAGCTTTCATACAGAGTTTGAGAGATGTATACTTTTATAGCAGGAGGAAACTGGTATTGGTGCAATACATTCTTCCCTACATGTTGATTAGTGTCTCTCTTTTCTGGATTATTTTTGTTTGTTGAGTAATGATAATTTGTTATTAAATTTTTCTGAAACCCAAGCAAAATTAATTGTCAGCTCTTTAATTATTTTTTTCCATTTCCATTTCAGTCTTCTGTTCACTGAAATGTGATTTAACTATGTTCATGCTAATTTTTGTGGCTTTCGTTCAATAAACTGCAGTGAAAATGCAGACATAATGAAATTGATTCATAAAGCAAAAATTTTAATTTTTACTTTCTTTTATCATTTAAAATGAGCTAAAAGGGTTCTCATTTTGATATTAGAAAAGTGGAATTTAGGCAAGAATGAATAAAACCACCAGTATTTAAAATATTTTATAAATTGTAAATCCATTCAAACTGATTTGGACAATGATTCATTATAATCAGCTACTATTTAACATCATCAGTCTTCACCTCTTGTTAAATTGACCCATGTAATTTACAGCCAAAAAATGGAATTGTTAAATTGCACCATGTCATCTGTGAAAATTCAATAAATTCTGTTTGATTTTCTTCCAATATAAAGCTTAAATCCTTATTCATGAATATCATAACTTTGAATGTCTATAAATGTATATCACATATATGATTATGTTTGTTTAGGTGGATATGTTTATAATTGGGGAAGTATTAAGATGTTAATAACACCCTGGAATGGTTTTTATTTTTTTTTTAACCCTGGAATGTTTTTAAGCTGTTCTTAAACTACTAATAGATGTCCCAGATTTGTTTCAACCCAGAGAAAATTAGTGTCTGGGGAAGAAGGCCATAGTATAGGCTTTGCATTGGTGGACAACATTATGCATCCAACTGGGCATTTGACTACCACTTTGAGACAGATTTGCGAATTACCAGAATTCTGAGAAGTTATTTTTCACAATGAACTCATTTTTAATCTTCTTTATTTTATTTTCTTAAACCATAGAAATAACTCATGCTTATTAAAAATTAAAACAGATAAACATATAAGGTGAAACATAAAACTGCCTTTTTCTTACCCATCATTACAGTTAGCTACTATTACAAGTCTAATATGTTTTATGCATATAGAAACATAAATGATATATGTATTCACATTTTTATCAGAAAATGAACTGATAGTCCATTGTTCTGTTTTGCAACTTTTATTTCACTTAAAACAAATCATGTGTATCTTTCCATGCATTTCTTACTTCATTTAACTTTGTTCATGTTGTCCTTCTGTGTAGATGATCTACATTTTTAAGTAGTCCTATCACTCAACCTTTCCCTTTAGGGTCTCTAGTTTTGGGGTCATGCTGAGGCAGACTTTTCCCACCCCACAGTTTTAAAATAATTTTTTTTATATTTTCTTCAAACTTAAAAAAATTGTGTGTGTGTTTAATCTTTCTCGTATGTACTTTTATGAGTGGTATGAAATAGAGAAGTAATTTTACTTCCTTTTTTTTTTTTTTAATTTATTTTTGGGACAGAGAGAGACAGAGCATGAACGGGGGAGGGGCAGAGAGAGAGGGAGACACAGAATCGGAAACAGGCTCCAGGCTCCGAGCCATCAGCCCAGAGCCTGACGCGGGGCTCGAACTCACGGACCGCGAGATCGTGACCTGGCTGAAGTCGGACGCTTAACCGACTGCGCCACCCAGGTGCCCCTAATTTTACTTCTTTTTCCCAGCCCCAGACATTGAATATGCCATAGTCTCCTCCACTTTTTGGCAGAATTTTTCATATGTTATCAGTCATAGGCTATGTACAAAATGTTACTGTTCTCTGTAAATGGAAACATTATTGTTCTTTTTGCTATCTTTGAAGTATGATATACCGAGGACAGTTGGCGAATTCCTGTATTATAGAGCCGCTTTTATTAAAGATGAAGTTAATAGTACTGGGTTGTGAAATTAGTAATTCACTAATGGGTCTATTATGAAGACATTTAAAACACCAGAAAGATAAATACAGTGTGCTTTGGGGTATGAGCATGCGATAAGAATTTGTAAAAGGCAGTCTAGCAGATGACTTTGTGAGTATGACAACACTTCACTCAAAGCAAGCTTAACATTGTCTTGGGACACATGACAGTGGATGAACTAATCAGTGTATCTGATAATTTGAAAATCTGCTAGCTAATTCAATCTTCCAAGAAGGAGAGTTGTTATATATTGTTATATTTACCTTGGAACCAAAGATAAGAAACTGATCTTTTTGAAACATGGAACGAACTGTTAGATCTAGAGAGCTTGAACACTATGAATTAAGACATTTTGGTGGACACTAACAAGATAAAGTAATATTCTTATAAAAGCTGGAATAGATAGAGATTTATGTTTATAAAGCACACTTGAGTACAAATAAAAAATGTAATAAAAAATGAAGTAGATACCAATGGGACATTGACACCAATACAGTTGACTGAAGTAGCAATTGATGAAAACTTTCTGTGGATGAATTTAATAGATGTTACTCCTTTCACCAACAATATATCCTTTTAAGCAAAAGAAATAAGAAAATAATGTCAGCACATGGTCTCGTCATACTCCCTGAAAATTTGCTGGAATAGATGAAAGCTATTTTTTTGTATTATCTTATGTTGCACCACTTCTTCAAATGTGCTTAACTTTGTACTTTTTAAATAGTCCTTTGTGTTTTAGACAAACACAATCATATCTATTGTAAATTGAAATTAGTTTTAATTTTCCCAATTTTATACTAATTATTTATTTTCTCATCTTATTGCAGTAGCTTTAATCTCCAAAGATACTGTTGAATAAAAATAAAGATTGTGGATAACCTTGATTTATTCCCATTTAGTGGAAGTGACTCTGACATTTCATGTTTAGAATGAGGATTACTATTGATTGTTGGTAAAAAGCGCTTTTAATATTTAAGTTATTCCCTTCTGTTCCTGTTGGTATCCATTAGGAGTATATGCTGATTTTTTTCCCCAGTCACTTTTCAATATCTATTGAAAGAAGCATACTTTTTCTCCTTTAATATTTTTATGAAATTAATTATATTGGTAGAATTCCTAATTTTGACATTTTTGCCTTTGTGGATCAATCCCTATTAAATCATGATATAGCTTTTTCTTGCCAACCTTCTGGGCTTTATTTGTTTATATGTTTTATAATTTGTTAATATTTTGATTTCATATTTATTATTAGTATTTTTTTATAATTCTCTTTTATGTACTATCTTTAACAGGTTTTGGTTTTAAGGTTGCTAGCTTATAAAATTCTTTAGTGAATTTTCAATTTTTTTATTCTTTTCTAGTAGAGATTGAGTAACATGGATATTATCTCTTCTTTAAAGGTTAGATAGAACTGAACTGTGAAATCATTTGATTCTGGTTACATTTTTAGTGGTAGATCTATAATCACATTTCCAATCTCTAGTAATTTCTCTACTCAAATCCTCTGTTTCTTGAGTTAATGTTGGTAATTTCTATTAGGAAATCATCCATTATCTCTAAAGTTTTTAATTTGATGTCAGATATGTATGTAAAATTATAATTTTTAATCACATTTATATAGTTAAACCCATTATTCTTCATAATGTGTACACTTTTGCTTCCCCTCTGTTTTCACTTAGTTGTACTCATGAAGAGTCTATTTGCCTTGTTGGTCTTTTCAAAGAGTCAGTTTTGGATTTTTCACTTTTACAATTGTTTATCTTGGTCATATTTTTATCTTTAACTTTTATAATTTCTTGTAGTTTTGGATATGTTTTGTTGTATTTATCTTTATCTAATTCTTCAAGAAGAGTGCTTATTTCCCTTTACATGGTCTTCTTGAATCCTAATGGTAATTAAGACTTTATTTTTCATGGAGTACGGCTTTAGTCATGCTCCATAGGCTTTGATATGATGTATTCTTTGCTTTCCATATAGCTTACAACTTTAGTTTTAATTTCTGCTTTGACCCACTAGTTATTTTAGAGAACTGTATAATCAGGCAGTTACATTTTATGGTGATCTTTTATTATTTATTTCTAATTTTATTTTGTTAAGATAAGAGGGCGTACTTATAAATTGTCTCATTTTTAAAATATATTTCCTCCTTCATTTAATCTGAGTTTTTAAACTTGAAAGTAGTGTTTAAATTTTTTAAAAATATTTATTTATTTATTTATTTATTTATTTATTTTGAGAGAGAGAGTGAGAGAGCTAGAGCATGTGTGTGCAAGCAGGGGAGGGGCAGAGAGAGAGGGAGAGAGAATCCCAAGCAGACTCCACCCTGCCAGTGTGAAGCCAGACATGGGGCTTGATCTCATGAGCTGTGAGGACATGATCTGAGTTGAAATCAAGAGTCAGATGCTTAACTGACTGAGCCACCCAGGCATCTCTGAAAATTTTGCTTTTTAATCCCAGAAATTATTTTTCTTGCTTTAATTATAATCCTTTCAGTGCTGTTATTATTTATTTTGCTAAAGGTTATCTCTGACTTCTTCAATAGTTCTATTTCGGTGGGACATATTTTGAATTTTGCAGTGCATAGACAATGGATATGAATAGTCACTTATGGAAGTAATACAAGGGACTGGAGAAATTTGGAGAATGAAAAACTCCAAGAAAGGTCTTCTGGGAGCTATCCCTTGGAGGCAGGACTGAGATATGACTGAAATTTTATTGAAATCAATTTTATGATTCTGTGTTTATTCTTCACCATAGTCACATTTTCTTCAAACACTGTTTCTTAGACATACCTAGTGATGCCTACCTAATAGTAGATTAAATATTTTTCATAAAGTATCTTTAGACTGTTACCCATAATTTATCTGTTCTCTTACTCTGTCTACCCAATCCCTTGCACATCTGGAATGTATCAAATTAACACAGTGTTCTATTAGTACAACACAATACAGCTATTGTATTGTGCTTTGATTAGCTGTACTTTAAAAGAGCTGGGCTCACAATTTAGTGTCTAGGAGAAAACAGACTGCAAGCAAATAAGTTTCATAGAGACCATGGATTGACCAATAGCTGATATCGTTTCCCAATGGGCTCATCTTGCTTATGTCTCCAAGGGAAACCTCTGAAGAGTAAGAAAGAAGAAAATAATACAATTATTTACTAAGGGATGAGGTGACAGATACTGAAAACTATTGAACATTCCAAGTGCTCACTTATTGAAATCCTGGAAAAAGAGTGCCATTTCTCCCTTTCCTTGAAGATGGTTTCTTATTTATTTTCAAAGCAGAGATTTAATATTTCACTGGAGATTATAAATATATACATTTTACATGTATGCACATATGATAGATTATTATGTTTTAGATATAAATTTATGTTCTTGTTTTTCTCTTCCACAATATTTCTTACTTTTCCCTTTTCCTCATTCCTCTTTTCAAGAAAGGTTTATTGAAGGGATTTGTGATTTCCCAAGGCCCAAACACATGAAAATATCATACTAGGTATAGTTGGTGCTCTGGACAAAGATGTACCTGGTTACAGTTTTATTTGTATTCAGCCTGCTGAAGACTCAGTGTGTTCAATATGAGTATTCATGTCTTACTTCAGTTGTGCCACAGTCTCTTCAAAGATTGCCTTTTCCTCATTGTCTCTAGTTTCTCTTTTTGGAAATTATTCTAGACATATTTGAATATTTTACATTCTTTCTGCCATGTAGTCTAACTTCTCATTTATATTTTGTACCACTTCATCTTTTTGGGCTCATTTCAGGTAATTTTTTGAGATCTCTGTTTTGATGTCTTAATTATCTCTTTGCTTTTGAGTTTAACCTCTGCCAGTGCCATACACATTTCACCAGTTCCAGATTATTTTTTTGTTGGTTTGTATCCTTTGGGTTATCTAAAATGTAGGAACTGAATTCAGTCCCATACTGATGGGTGGAGTTGGCCTAGGTTCTGATTGCTCCCAGGGGGCTCTTTATCTACTCACACCCTCACATAAAAGATAAGCAAAGCCATATTTTTGCTGTGAGGAAAGGTTTTTTAGTCATCATTTTCATGTACTGGTTGTGCTTCTGTGGGGTCTGGGTTTAGACAGTAGCTCAGTACCAGCTTCCTACCTTCCACTGCCTAGAAGCATTGTCTTCTGTTATTATGCGGAATTAAAATCCTGGTTCCCAGCCCTTCAAACCAATATCCATCTGTTTGTCTTCATCTCCCGCTCAATGTTGTTAGTTATTTCTTTGATTCTTGGGGATTTCTGTTTCATGATTATGAGCTTGACTATATTACTATTTTTAGAGGGGATGCATATTCTATTATTTCTGTGAGTTTCAAGTGGGAAAAGGGAAGTTTTCTGAGTCAGTTCAGTCTGCCATTGACTGGAAGCTTCTCAGATAGGTTTGTTGGATTGAATTGTATATGTGACTTATGGTCATGTCTCTTAAGAGACATCTGGGGTGAGGGGCGCCTGGGTGGCGCAGTCGGTTAAGCGTCCGACTTCAGCCAGGTCACGATCTCGCGGTCCGTGAGTTCGAGCCCCGCGTCCGGCTCTGGGCTGATGGCTCGGAACCTGGAGCCTGTTTCCGATTCTGTGTCTCCCTCTCTCTCTGCCCCTCCCCCGTTCATGCTCTGTCTCTCTCTGTCCCAAAAATAAAAAAAAAACGTTGAAAAAAAAAATTAAAAAAAAAAAAAAAGAGACATCTGGGGTGGTGGTCGAGGTGGCTGCTTTATATTACTTAAATCCAGATAGTATAGGGTCTTATCAAGCTTTTTATGTCCCAGCATAGCAAAGGTAGGAAGCAGCAGAGAAAGTCTTGATCAATCAAAGATGGCAAAGAAGCAAATAGAGAGCCATCATGTCCAAAGGGGCCACAAGGAAGGAATGAGAATGGTAAATTTTGTAGATGACACCAGAACCACATGGTCTCTTTCCTTTCAATAATTCTAAGGCACTCTATAAGTATCCTTGAACTTAGACACAACCATAGAGGAAATAGCAGATCTTGAACTGATACCATTTTGGTCACCCCCATGTAGTGAGAAGACAAAAAGGAAATTATGGGTATTGCTATAGAAAATAAAAGTCGAATGTCTTAAACACTTGAATTTGTGGACTAGGCTTTATTGCAATTACATAAAAATATATACACATATATGTACATACAGATTTGTATATGAATAATAAAATAGCTAGAAGGATATACCACAATGTGTTAGCTATGGTATTCTGTAGCAGTGAGATTACAAGACATTTATATTGTCTTTTTTGCCTACTTGACTATACTTTTCCTTATTTCAACTCAAATTCCCTTCCTTAGGGAATTTTTCCCATATCTACTCCCTCAGAGTGTGTCTTGATCTTCTGGTATGTACTTTTATTTTTTTTTTTTAATTTTTAATGTTTTATTTATATTTAAGAGAGAGAGAGAGACAGAGTGCGAGTGGGGAAGGGGCAGAGAGAGATGGAGATAGAATCTGAAGCAGGCTCCAGGCTCTGAGCTGTCAACCCAGAGCCCGATGCGGGGCTCGAACCCACAAACCGCGAGATTATGACCTGAGCCAAAGTCAGACGCTTAACTGACTGAGCCACCCAGGTGCCCCTGGTGTATACTTTTATATGTCTGTGTTCTATTCCTTCTCTGTACTTCTATGAAATTATAATTATACATACACTTATGTGATTATTTGGTTTATGTATATCCTCCACTAGTCTGTGAGCTTCATGAGTGCAAAGGCCTAGTCTGTTTTTCTTACCATTGTATTCTCAGTAACTTGTATAGGCACTAAATAAAGACTTATTAAATGAATAAATGAATACATTTCTGCATTGTTGGAATATTTTCACAATTACTGTATTAATTTCATTATTTTTTTTTATTTTTATTTTTTTTTAATATATGAAATTTACTGTCAAATTGGTTTCCATACAACACCCAGTGCTCATCCCAAAAGGTGCCCTCCTCAATACCCATCACCCACCCTGCCCTCCCTCCCACCCCCCATCAACCCTCAGTTTGTTCTCAGTTTTTAACAGTCTCTTATGCTTTGGCTCTCTCCTACTCTAACCTCTTTTTTTTTTTTTTTTCTTTCCTTCCCCTCCCCCATGGGTTTCTGTTATGTTTCTCAGGATCCA
>NC_064817.1:78326066-78343342 GCF_023721935.1 Panthera uncia
TGAGACGCCCTGCCCCTGTCTCCTGTCTGTCTGCAGGTCTGTGTGTCCCCAGCACTCTGCAAGACTAGAAAAATAGGAGGGGCACTGGACAGGGATGGTGGGGGTGTAGAGAGCAGAACTTGGGCAGAATTTGAGTTCCCCACTGCCCATCCCCCACCACATATATTGCAGACACCCAGCCACGCTGAAGGATGGTACAGAAGGCGGTAGGTCCTGCCAGGGAAACGGCTGGGAGGAATGGTAGGGTAAATTAATGTGCAGAAGACACTTGGAGGGCTAGGATTCAGGAAAGGGACCCAGGTCTTTGTGCATCCACCAAATGCCCAGCCTCTTTCTACTGTCTGTCTGCAGTTCTGTGTGTTTATTCTCAGCACTCTACAAGGCTAGCAAAGGAAGAGAAACCTGTCCTGAATTCCTGCAGGTCAGTGAAGTAAGGGGGTGTCTGGACAGGGACCTAGAAGGGTGGGGATTGTGGAGGGTACAGCATGGGCAGAATTTGGGGTCTAACCACCCACCTCCCAACACATTTACATTTTACCATGCTGAGCAATCAAAGAGACAATGACAGGGCCTGAGATAAATGGTTGGTTCCTGTATGTGGAAGGAATGGTGGGAGAAGGAGCTTGGCAAAAGAGCACACTTGGAGTGCCAGGCTAGGTTAGGGGAACCCAGATAAGAGTACATAGGTGTGAATATGATCCAGACCTGCATTCTGCATTCTACTCCCAAGCCCTCAGTCTCCCTTGTCTCCTCTTCCTCCCACCCTCACGACAGGAAAAGGAGGCAAAATCTCAACATGGAAAAACTCTGCAATGGAAATGAAGGAATACCTGAGAAGCAAGGAGAGATGGAATACAAAGAACAGCCACAGGATGTGGGAAAGCCAGAAGAAACTTGTACTCTGAAAGACAAGGAAAAGTTAGAAAATGAGGGGAAAACAAATCACAAGGGAAAGACAGAAAATGAAATTCTAAAGGACAACAAAAAGCCAAGGAGTGTGGCAAAGGCAAAAGAAGGAAAGCCAGTGAGCAAGGGAAAATCAGTCAGTGAGAGAAAGCCAGAGAGCCAGGGAAAGCCAAAAGAAGAAGGAAAACCTGTGAGTGAGGGGAAGCCTGGGAACAAAGGACAGCCAAAAGAAGGAGAAGCAAGGAGCAAGGGAGAGCCAAAAGAGGAAAAATCAGAGAATGAGGGAAGGCCAGAGAGCCAGGAAAAGCCAAAAGAAGAAGAAAAACCAGCCAATGAACCAAAGACTGCAGGAAAGCGCCCAGCTGGGGATGATGTACCCAAGAAGGCCAAAAGAAAAACCAAAAAGGGATTGGCTCAGTGCCTCAAGGAATATAAAGAGGCCATACATGATATGCATTTGAGCAATGAGGAGATGATAAGAGAATTTGATGAGATGGCCAGGGTGGAGGATGAGGTAAAGAAAACCAAGCAGAAATTGGGGGGGTTTATGTGGATGCAAAAAAGTTTACAGGACCCCTTCCACCCAAGGGGCCCAAGGGAACTCAGGGGTGGTTGCAGGGCCCCACAAAGGGGCTTTGAAGACATTCCTTTTGTGTAGTGCCTCTGGAAAGCATCTGCCAGGCCCTGTGCTTCAACCTTATACTAACAATTTGCTTTAGCTGTGGCTTTTGTTATCAGCAGCCTTCTGACCCAACTAGAGCACTCTATCAGTAGGGGATTTTCACCCATGCATTGCAAAGACATTATAATTTTTGGGAAAATAAAGCAGCTTATAATATCCTCTACAGAATTGGTCCACTTTTGTAAAAAACATAAGTTTATGTAGTATATCTGTGCACAGGAAAAATAGAAAATTTGTTCACCAAAAGGTTAATAGTTCTCTGAATTAGTATACTGTGGAGAACTTGATTTCTTTGTTTTCTTTCTACCTGTATGTTTATTTTTTTCCTAAAGAACACAGATTGCTTTTCTCATAAGGAAATGCTAAAATATAAAAAAGGAAAACAATATGGAAAAAGAAATATGAACATCTGTTCAGTGAATTTATGAAGGCTAGTGGAAACACTTAAAATTTTTGTCAGAACTTAATATGTGAAACTCATATTCCCTCTAGGACTCATATTTAGAAGAATTAACCTGGCAGTTATAACAGACCCATTGTTGTAAAACACAGTCTTGTCTTTCTGAAATGGGGATAATACTAGCCTCACAATATTCCTGAGTAGAACAGATGAAGCAGCGCGTATGTGAGCTGTTTTGGTCTGGTTTCTACATTTTCCCCTATGTTAGCAGGACCAAGACCCTCATCAGACATTTAGAAGGGGGGTGAGGTACAGCTCACCAATAACCAGGAATTAGTCCAGGAAGTCAAAAGATGGGTGCCACCCTGCCCGGGGTACTGCTATGACTGCTGCACAGTGTGCCTCTTCTCATGGGTTGGGCACACTCTTAAGGTTCTCACTGTTGCTGACAGGCTGGTGTCCTCAAGGTGACAAAGTCCAGTCGATTTCCCTGGAGTCCCCAGTAAGCCCAAAACCTGCCTCACACCATATCACCTATAGAAGTGAGGATAAAGCTAGAATTATGTTTACACAAGTGGGTAACATCCCAGTGATACTTTGACACTTAATGAATCTCAGATTTTTTCTTAGCAAACCAATCCTTTCTGTGTTTGTTGTGTTGTAAATATGTTTTTGTATACAGCTATCTCTCTACCAAATTCAAATATGGGAAGTTGAAATAAAATCTGAGATCCACACACTGGTTTTCTCATCTGTCAGTGCCTTGTCTGCTTGATTCTTCTTTCCTTAGAGGTAATTGTCTCCTAGGAAACTCCTGCCAGGTCCTGCTTTACAAGGTTAGCACACCTACCCACACTTAAGGTTTTTAGAGCATTGCTACTCAAAAGTGGTCAATGGACCAGCTGCATCAGCATCACCTGAGAGATAGAAGTGCAGAATCTCAAGTCTCCAACTTAGATGTACTGAATCAGAATCCTAATTTAACAAGATCTGCAATTGATTTCTGTATGCATTAAAGTTTGAGAAGCACTGGTCTACAAGGAGACTACTTAGCCTCCCCACTAAATATGTGCCTAAAAGAATAAATATATGTGCTCCAGAAGATACACATCACAGATGATATTTGTTAAACTGTGGTGTGTTAAGTTTAGTCCCATATTCCCTGAATTAATAGAGCCTGAAACAAATGTAATGAGTCAAGACCTGCAATTTTTTAAGGAAGTAGGGTAGAGTAGAATTGATTACAGCTAAATAGGAAAGAATCAGAATATATCACAGGTAGGTAGGTTGAAAATTGTTTTGTGAAATTTGTGTTTCCATTATGTGCGTATGTGTGTATATATACCCGTATATATGTTTATGTATATATATGTATATATATGTGTATATATATATATACATATATATTTGTGATTGTGGACTGAAGCTTTTAAAAAAACTAAGAAACAATGCATTGGACTCTGCTTCTCAAAGCACAATCTTTTCTTTCCATCCTGGTACCTCTAATACCTCGCACAGTGTCTGACAAGTTATAGGTTCCTAATAAAGTTGTAAATAATAATAGGAGTTCTCACCCCAGATCATTTCTTGTCTAGATAAATAACTGTGGACTTCACTAGCAGGGTTTCCTTGCAGTTCCAAATGGAACACCATGTAGAAGGTTATGTATCACAAACTTAACCCTATCTCATTTTATTAATGCTTGCATGTTTTTTAAAAAAAAAAATGTTTCATTTATTTTTGAGAGAGAGAGAGAGACAGAGCACGAGTGGGGGAGGAGCAGAGAGAGAGGGAGACACAGAATCCGAAACAGGCTCCAGGCTCTGAGCTGTCAGCACAGAGCCTGGCATGGGGCTCGAACTCACAAACTGTGAGATCATGACCCGAGCCGAAGCTGGACACTCAACCGACTGAGCCACCCAGGTGCCCCAATGCTTGCATGTTTTTAAAGTGTGCTAGTGTGCTACATGTCAGAATCATCAGGGGACTGTTGAAAATGTGAACTCCTGACCCCGACCTCAGGTCTGTTTCCTGTGTAATTCTGATTCATACTAAAGGCTAATGTCCACTGACTTATATATTCATTATTATTCAGTCATATTAAGTGTGAGTCACCAATAGATAAGCAGAAGAAAAAAAGTTGTAGTCTATTTTTGGAGAGGGATGGGAAATCAAGGTCTTTCTAAGGTATAAAACAAAGTTTGGGAGTAAGAACGCATAAAGGCAAGGATTAATACATATCTATTGAACAGAATCTGAAAGTGTCTTTAGAACAAATCACATATATAAACAAAGGCAGATAGAAGTCATCTCATACTATGGTGTAGTTCCTTCTTCAGATGCTATGATGACTATAGCAGCTAAATAGTTCCATTGCTGAAGAAGACTCATGGGACTCCAAATGTTAATGCTTGCAAATCCATAGTTTAGTGCAGAAAAAAAGATTCAATATAGCAACAGCATTAAGGATCTGTGTCACAGCTAAAAACTATCTCATAACGAGGGGTCTGGAGTGGCCAGGTTCAAGCTCCAATTTTCCTCCCTGTCTATAAGATCCCTGGCAATATGCACTTCTTTTGGACCAGGAAACACTGATGTGTACACAGAATACCTCAGAACCAGAGAGCACAAATGCAGTCTCAGCCCAGGATTCTCCTACACTGATGGTTATGTAGGCATATTCTTGATATGTAGCTAGCTTCAACAGTAGAGCTCTTGGTGGGAAGATTCACCAAGATCAGGTGCAAATAACCTTGTTACCAATAAACAACAAACTAGTACAAAGCATCCAAAACTCCTCAGACCTATGGTTATAAAACAATATTCTTAGTATCTTTAATACCTTTACTATGGGACAGTACCACACAGGTGCATTTCTTATTTCAGTAGAATAGCTCAGACAAATCCCAGTCAGGTTAACCTCTAATAACAATATACCTTTTACCCTCTTCCTTGCCATGTAAATAAAGCTGATGGGGTACCCTTTCTCACTGCACACACAATTCCCAGTGACTACTACTAACATGTCCTCACCCCAGTTGCTGGATATCTATCCACCTTCTTATCTGGATTCACTCTTCTCCCTGTTTTATGTCCTGGGGGTCTGGCCCGTATGAACTACATCAAAGGACTCCTTTGTCCTTTGGGAACCAGTGGTGGATAATGTGGTCAGGAAATTTTCCTCCTATTTTGTTTCCTGCACTGTCACCAGATGCTGAGTCTCCTCTCCAAAGTTTCCTGCAAGGTGGCCCTCTCAACATAGGCTCTGTGTCTCCAGAGTTTAGCAAATCCTCTCTTCCTTTGTCCCCCAGGCCTAGGGCTGATAATCTTACCTTTACTAGCCATGGAGTATTGTACTGTCCCTGTGGTTCTCAAATACTCTTCTCACACCATTGTATATTGTATTTTTTTAAATCTCTTTTCACATTTTCTTTCTTTTTTTAAATGTTTATTTTGAGAGACAGAGTGTGAGTGGGGGATAGGCAAAGAGGAAGACACAGAATCAGAAGCAGGCTCCAGGCTCTCAGATGTCAGCACAAAGCCTCTCACAGGGCGCAAACTCAGGAACAGCAAGATCATGACCTAAGCTGAAGTCAGTCATTCAACCTACTGAGTCACCCAGGCACTCCACCTTTCACATTTTCTAATGTGAACGTGCCCCCTGTTTCTGTCATGCTCTTATCAGATACAGTAGATACCAAAAGTTACTCCAGGAATTGGGTGTCTCATTTGAGGAGTGAAAAATAACCTTCTTACAATGGGGGTCAGGAGAGTGGGGAGCAGGTGTTAGGAGAGGTTCACTGGTAATGGCATGTAGTAGTATCACACTTAATCAAATTAACACCACTCGTGGCATGGAATAAAGTACAGAAATCCAAAGTTTTGGGAAATCAAGTAGATGTGTCATTTAAACACTGTTGAAAATAATTATCCAGAGGAGGTTCCGGAAGATGGCGGCTTAGGAGGACGCGGGGCTCACAGCGCGTCCGGCCAATCACTTAGATTCCACCTACACCTGCCTAAAGAACCCAGAAAACCGCCAGAGGATTAGCAGAAGGGAGTCTCAGGAGTCAAGTGCAGACTAGAGGCCCACGGAAGAGGGTAGGAAGGGCGGCGAGGCAGTGCGCGCTCCACGGACTGGCGGGAGGGAGCCGGGGCGCAGGGGCGGCTCGCCGGCCAAGCAGAGCGCCCGAGTCTGGCTGGCAAAAGCGGAGGGGCCGGACAGACTGTGTTCCGACAGCAAGCGCGACTTAGCGTCTGGGAGGTCATAAGTTAACAGCTCTGCTCGGAAAGCGGGAAGGCTGGAGGACAAAGGGAGGGAGAGCTGCTGAGCCCCCGGACGGCAGAGCTCAGCTTGGCGGGGAACAAAGGCGCGCCAGCGCCATCTCCCCCGCCCATCCCCCAGCCAAAATCCCAAAGGGAACCAGTTCCTGCCAGGGAACTTGCTCGCTCCGCGCAAACACCCAACTGTGTGCTTCTGCGGAGCCAAACCTCCGGCAGCGGATCTGACTCCCTCCCGCTGCCACAGGGCTCCTCCTGAAGTGGATCACCTAAGGAGAAGCTAGCTAAGCCTGCCCCTCCAGCCCCCGTGCACCTTGCCTACCCACCCCAGCCCATACGCCAGATCCCCAGCAACACAAGCCTGGCAGTGTGCAAGTAGCCCAGACGGGACACGCCACCCCACAGTGAATCCCGCCCCTAGGAGAGGGGAAGAGAAGGCACACACCAGTCTGACTGTGGCCCCAGCAGTGGGCTGGGGGCAGACATCGGGTCGGACTGCGGCCCCGCCCACTAACTCCAGTTATACACCACAGCACAGGGGAAGTGCACTGCAGGTCCTCACCACGCCAGGGACTATCCAAAATGACCAAACGGAAGAATTCCCCTCAGAAGAATCTCCAGGAAATAACAACAGCTAATGAACTGATCAAAAAGTATTTAAATAATATAACAGAAAGTGAATTTAGAATAATAGTCATAAAATTAATCGCTGGGCTTGAAAACAGTATACAGGACAGCAGAGAATCTCTTGCCATAAAGATCGAGGGACTAAGGAACAGTCACGAGGAGTTGAAAAACGCTTTAAACGAAATGCAAAACAAAATGGAAACCACAATGGCTCGGCTTGAAGAGGCAGAGGAGAGAATAGGTGAACTAGAAGATAAAGTTATGGAGAAAGAGGAAGCTGAAAGAAAGAGAGATAAAAAAAATCCAGGAGTATGAGGGGAAAATTAGAGAACTAAGTGATACACTAAAAAAAAATAATATACGCATAATTGGTATCCCAGAGGAGGAAGAGAGAGGGAAAGGTGCTGAAGGGGTACTTGAACAAATTATAGCTGAGAACTTCCCTGAACTGGGGAAGGAAAAAGGCATTGAAATCCAAGAGGCACAGAGAACTCCCTTCAGACGTAACTTGAATCGATCTTCTGCACGACATATCATAGTGAAACTGGCAAAATACAAGGATAAAGAGAAAATTCTGAAAGCAGCAAGGGATAAACGTGCCCTCCCATATAAAGGGAGACCTGTAAGACTCGTGACTGATCTCTCCTTTGAAACTTGGCAGGCCAGAAAGGCTTGGCACGATATCTACAGTGTGCTAAACAGAAAAAATATGCAGCCGAGAATCCTTTATCCAGCAAGTCTGTCATTTAGAATAGAAGGAGAGATAAAGGTCTTCCCAAACAAACAAAAACTGAAGGAATTTGTCACCACGAAACCAGCCCTACAAGAGATCCTAAGGGGGATCCTGTGAGACAAAGTACCAGAGACATCGCTACAAGCATAAAACATACAGACATGACAATGACTCTAAACCCGTATCTTTCTATAATAACACTGAATGTAAATGGATTAAATGTGCCAACCAAAAGACTTAGGGTATCAGAATGGATAAAACAACAATACCCATCTATTTGTTGTCTACAAGAGACTCATTTTAGATCTGAGGACACCTTTAGATTGAGAGTGAGGGGATGGAGAACTATTTATCATGCTCCTGGAAGCCAAAAGAAAGCTGGAGTAGCCACACTTCTATCAGACAAACTAGACTTTAAATTAAAGGCTGTAACAAGAGATGAAGAAGGGCATTATATAATAATTACAGGGTCTATCCATCAGGAAGAGCTAACAATTATAAATGTCTATGCGCCGAATACCGGAGCCGCCAGATATATAAAAAAATTACTCATAAACATAAGCAACCTTATTGATAAGAATGTGGTCATTGCAGGGGACTTTAACACCCCACTTACAGAAATGGATAGATCATCTAGACACACAGTCAATAAAGAAACAAGGGCCCTGAATGATACATTGGATCAGATGGACTTGACAGATATATTTAGAACTCTGCATCCCAAAGCAACAGAATATACTTTCTTCTCGAGTGCACATGGAACATTCTCCAAGATAGATCATATACTGGGTCACAAAACAGCCCTTCATAAGTTTACAAGAATTGAAATTATACCATGCATACTTTCAGACCACAATGCTATGAAGCTTGAAATCAACCACAGGAAAAAGTCTGGAAAACCTCCAAAAGCATGGAGGTTAAAGACCACCCTACTAACGAATGAGTGGGTCAACCAGGCAATTAGAGAAGAAATTAAAATATATATGGAAACAAACGAAAATGAAAATACAACAATCCAAACGCTTTGGGATGCAGCGAAGGCAGTCCTGAGAGGAAAATACATTGCAATCCAGGCCTATCTCAAGAAACAAGAAAAATCCCAAATACAAAACCTAACAGCACACCTAAAGGAAATAGAAGCAGAACAGCAAAGGCAGCCTAAACCCAGCAGAAGAAGAGAAATAATAAAGATCAGAGCAGAAATAAACAATATAGAATCTAAAAAAACTGTAGAGCAGATCAACGAAACCAAGAGTTGGTTTTTTGAAAAAATAAACAAAATTGACAAACCTCTAGCCAGACTTCTCAAAAAGAAAAGCGAGATGACCCAAATAGATAAAATCATGAATGAAAATGGAATGATTACAACCAATCCCTCAGAGATACAAACAATTATCAGGGAATACTATGAAAAATTATATGCCAGCAAATTGGACAACCTGGAAGAAATGGACAAATTTCTAAACACCCACACTCTTCCAAAACTCAATCAGGAGGAAATAGAAAGCTTGAACAGACCCATAACCAGCGAAGAAATTGAATCAGTTATCAAAAATCTCCCAACAAATAAGAGTCCAGGACCAGATGGCTTCCCAGGGGAGTTCTACCAGACATTTAAAGCAGAGATAATACCTATCCTTCTCAAGCTATTCCAAGAAATAGAAAGGGAAGGAAACTTCCAGACTCATTCTATGAAGCCAGTATTACTTTGATTCCTAAACCAGACAGAGACCCAGTAAAAAAAGAGAACTACAGGCCAATATCCCTGATGAATATGGATGCAAAAATTCTTAATAAGATACTAGCAAATCGAATTCAACAGCATATAAAAAGAATTATTCACCATGATCAAGTGGGATTCATTCCTGGGATGCAGGGCTGGTTCAACATTCGCAAATCGATCAACGTGATACATCACATTAACAAAAAAAAAGAGAAGAACCATATGATCCTGTCAATCGATGCAGAAAAGGCCTTTGACAAAATCCAGCACCCTTTCTTAATAAAAACCCTTGAGAAAGTCGGGATAGAAGGAACATACTTAAAGATCATAAAGGCCATTTATGAAAAGCCCACAGCTAACATCATCCTCAACGGGGAAAAACTGAGAGCTTTTTCCCTGAGATCAGGAACACGACAGGGATGCCCACTGTCACCGCTGTTGTTTAATATAGTGCTGGAAGTTCTAGCATCAGCAATCAGACAACAAAAGGAAATCAAAGGCATCAAAATTGGCAAAGATGAAGTCAAGCTTTCGCTTTTTGCAGATGACATGATATTATACATGGAAAATCCGATAGACTCCACCAAAAGTCTGCTAGAACTGATACATGAATTCAGCAAAGTTGCAGGATACAAAATCAATGTGCAGAAATCAGTTGCATTCTTATACACTAACAATGAAGCAACAGAAAGACAAATGAAGAAACTGATCCCATTCACAATTGCACCAAGAAGCATAAAATACCTAGGAATAAATCTAACCAAAGATGTAAAAGATCTGTATGCTGAAAACTATAGAAAGCTTATGCAGGTGATTGAAGAAGATATAAAGAAATGGAAAGACATTCCCTGCTCATGGATTGGAAGAATAAATATTGTCAAAATGTCAATACTACCCAAAGCTATCTACACATTCAATGCAATCCCAATCAAAATTGCACCAGCATTCTTCTCGAAACTAGAACAAGCAATCCTAAAATTCATATGGAACCACAAAAGGCCCCGAATAGCCAAAGTAATTTTGAAGAAGAAGACCAAAGCAGGAGGCATCACAATCCCAGACTTTAGCCTCTACTACAAAGCTGTCATCATCAAGACAGCATGGTATTGGCATAAAAACAGACACATAGACCAATGGAATAGAATAGAAACCCCAGAACTAGACCCACAAACGTATGGCCAACTCATCTTTGACAAAGCAGGAAAGAACATCCAATGGAAAAAAGACAGTCTCTTTAACAAATGGTGCTGGGAGAACTGGACAGCAACATGCAGAAGGTTGAAACTAGACCACTTTCTCACACCATTCACAAAAATAAACTCAAAATGGATAAAGGACCTGAATGTGAGACAGGAAACCATCAAAACCTTAGAGGAGAAAGCAGGAAAAGACCTCTCTGACCTCAGCCGTAGCAATCTCTTACTCGGCACATCCCCAAAGGCAAGGGAATTAAAAGCAAAAATGAATTACTGGGACCTTATGAAGATAAAAAGCTTCTGCACAGCAAAGGAAACAACCAACAAAACTAAAAGGCAACCAACGGAATGGGAAAAGATATTTGCAAATGACACATCGGACAAAGGGCTAGTATCCAAAATCTATAAAGAGCTCATCAAACTCCACACCCGAAAAACAAATAACCCAGTGAAGAAATGGGCAGAAAACATGAATAGACACTTCTCTAAAGAAGACATCCGGATGGCCAACAGGCACATGAAAAGATGTTCAACGTCGCTCCTTATCAGGGAAATACAAATCAAAACCACACTCAGATACCACCTCACGCCAGTCAGAGTGGCCAAAATGAAGAAATCAGGAGACTATAGATGCTGGAGAGGATGTGGAGAAATGGGAACCCTCTTGCACTCTTGGTGGGAATGCAAATTGGTGCAGCCGCTCTGGAAAGCAGTGTGGAGGTTCCTCAGAAAATTAAAAATAGACCTACCCTATGACCCAGCAATAGCACTGCTAGGAATTTATCCAAGGGATACAGGAGTACTGATGCATAGGGGCACCTGTACCCCAATGTTTATAGCGGCACTCTCAACAATAGCCAAATTATGGAAAGAGCCTAAATGTCCATCAACTGATGAATGGATAAAGAAAGTGTGGTTTATATACACAATGGAATACTATGTGGCAATGAGAAAAAATGAAATATGGCCTTTTGTAGCAACATGGATGGAACTGGAGAGTGTGATGCTAAGTGAAATAAGCCATACAGAGAAAGACAGATACCATATGGTTTCACTCTTATGTGGATCCTGAGAAACATAACAGAAACCCATGGGGGAGGGGAAGGAAAGAAAAAAAAAAAAAGAGGTTAGAGTGGGAGAGAACCAAAGCATAAGAGACTGTTAAAAACTGAGAACAAACTGAGGGTTGATGGGGGGTGGGAGGGAGGGCAGGGTGGGTGATGGGTATTGAGGAGGGCACCTTTTGGGATGAGCACTGGGTGTTGTATGGAAACCAATTTGACAGTAAATTTCATATATTAAAAAATAAAAAAAAAACAAAAAACAAAAAACAAAAAACAAAAAACAAAAAACAAAAAAAAAGAAAATAATTATCCAAAAGGTTGTGAAGTCACCTACATTCATCTGATGGTCCTAAAGAGTATGCACAGGAAAAAGAAGAAATTTTAAAGCTATGAAAATACAATAGAAAACACATCTAGATCACTAGAAAGCCTGCATGACATGTTTGGAGGAGTCCCTCATGTTATGATAGATAAAGCTGAGGACCAAGCCCAGGTACTCAGTGTTGCAGAGTTCCACTGCTAATTAAATATACTACCTGCTATGGCTTTTACAATAGGGTAAGGGCACATGTAGAAAAGGAATAGAACCTTGATGTATCAGATAGAGACTTTGTGTAGACATGCTCTAAAACATTAAGAAATGCAGTGGTCAGAGGGTCATCAAGCATTTTTGAAAATTTCTGTGTGTCTGTTCTCTGTAGGCTGGAGACAATGGTGGAGAATGCTGCAGTGGAATTGGCTACTTGATCTTAATGTGAATTGAAGGGATCCTAGAGTGGTGGGGGTCAGGTGACAGTGCTTAATCATATAAGACAAGGTGAGTACAATAACCACAGTAAGCCACAAGAATGAAATGCTAATTAGAGGATGTTTGACCCACAGGGATCTGTGGTGATGGCTAACCAGAGCATTCCAAAAAGTGAAATAATTGGGCAGTCTATAGGATGTTGCTCAACATATTCAGGCAGAAAAAAAATTCTAGGTCTGCTGGAAAGTTTAATTTGAGTTGCTGTAGTGAGGTTTCTCAACTTCTTACCCAACTAAAGGGAACAGAGGGTACATTTAAGTTAGGACCTTGAAGCCACTGGTGTATACTATAAATCTTCCATCAAACCTTTCCCAATGGGACCTGCAGATATTTTTTAGGGTGACTGTGTACTAGGGAAAAGGAAATATCACGACCTTCTGGGAGTTATTGGCTAAAGACTCTGAACTGGTGCTAACCTCTGTCACACTAAGGAACAAATAGGCAACAAGATAAACAATGTAGAAAAGGCTATAAGAGACTAATGGGACATGGTGGGGGAAAAAAAATCTATCCTATATGTAATCAAATTTCCAGAAGAAGAGGCGAAAGAGAATGGGGGAGAAACACTATGAAGAAATAATGGAAGATTCACTTCTATCATGACAGCCTGAGGAACCCCACTGACTGATACCCATTGAAAGTGATGAAAATAATATTTAAAAAACCAACAACCATTAAAGTATTTTGAAAATGGTCTTAAATATGATCAGGATATATATGATAAAATAGGCAAAGAGGGAAAGGACAAGACCTGAGGTCCCTGGGTGGGGAAAAACACATATTTTGGAAAAATACTGGGAGCTTCTGACCATAGCAAACTCCCTCAAGTGTAAGGATCCACTTAAGAATGTAACAGATACCACCTACTCCCCCTTAAGAATTTGACAGTCAAAATACCTAACTAAAATAGGTAAACCATAAAACTTATGTTATTCGAGGGACATTATGACTGTAGTCTGACTCCTCACACAATAGAATTGAGCCAGTCAAGAATGGACAGCCCTGCACCTAGAGTTATCAAGCCAATAAGGGTAGAACCTGAGAAGGAACAAAGGGGACAGGTAGGGGTGGGACCTGACCAAAACCTTATACAACAAAGACCCTTACCTGTAGTTGCAGGGTGTTCACTTTTGAATGCCCCCACTCTGTAAAGAGAGCTTTCATACTTTCTAATCTTATACTCTAATAAACTTTTGCCTGCTGCTCATTTTATTTTATGTCTGCCTCTTCATTCTTCAAAACAGTGAGACGACAGACCCCAGGTATTGAGGTAAAAAAAATCCTGCAATGCTAAGGACAAACAGCACACAAAGAAACATCTATTCAAGAAAATCTACAAAAATTTAGTATGGTGAGAGCCTGTAATATTTGAACCAAGACAGTTCCTTCATTCCCCACTTTCCAAGCTCAGTGAGGTGGATACATTCTTCCACGCTGCTAGAGCCAAAAACACAGGGCTCCCTCTCCCCCAGATCCCATCAGAGGGCCTTCTTCACAAGTGGAGCAGGACTTTAGCATTTCTTACCCTTATCCCAATTGTCTGTTGCTGAGACTAAGTCCTGTATGAATTCAGCTGAGAAGTGGGGCTTCCTTCTTCTACCCAACTCCCACTTGTGGAACAGAGAATGTACCTTGGGCATAGCATGCCTAGAATATTTGTGGCCCAATGTCCCTTGCCTCAGTTTATGAGGCAGTGGTACTATTGCAGGAAAGGTAAGCTGAGAGGACCTCAGGCTGCTGTCCCCTTTCACTGAGGGCTCAGATCATACAACATGAGTTATATTCAGAAAGAAGCTATCCATTGCCCCATCCCCAGTTCCAGAGCCCTTGCTCAGAGATTTTATCAGTGGAATAAGCAAGCCATAAAATAGCTCCTTATCTCTTCCCAAAGAAACTGACTTCATCTACAATGAAGGATGAAGAATTTTAAGCCTAAGGGCACTCTTAAGAAGGGTGATTGTTGTGGTGAAAATAAATTGGAAGAATATTCATGGATCTAATGAACATAGAGCCTAGACTGTGGCCTGGCTGGTTTGCAGTATAGAGCTGAAATATAAGACAGCTCGAGGAGCCTCTGGAGTCAGAAAAAGTATCAAATACTGACCTCAGAAATTATCCATGGAAGGAGCCACAGTTTGATTGGATTAGTTTGTAGAGAAATTTATGGCCCAGGGCACTGTTGAAACAATAGAGCAATCAGCTCTAGTAATTAGTAGAAATTGACAGCTATATGTGTCAGGTAAACAGTGAAGGAAAGCTCTACCAGTACCACTGTGATTCCAGTAAGTCTGTGTTCATACCCAAACTTGAACCATCAGATGCTTAACACTGTGTGGGGGGATAGACTTTACTAAAATAGTCCAGCCATTCACTAAACAAATAAACAAGTAGATAACAATAACAAATCATGGTGTGTGTGTGTGTGTGAGGGGAGTATACAGAGTTGATATATTATTTAAAATGTTCAGTTTGCAGCAAAAATTATGTGACATGCAAAGAAACAAAAAAGTAAATTCAAGTACTGGGAAAAAAGCAAGCAACAGAAACTGGGAGAGTGACCAGGTATGAGATCTAATAGAAAAGTATTTCAAAGATGAATAGGTATAGATATTTATATTTCTAAATATATATATGTGTATATATACATATATAATATACATATTTTATACATATATATAATATACATATATATTTTCCACAGAACTAAAGGAAATCATGATTAAAGATGTATAGGAAGGTATAATGACAATGTCATATCCAGAAAAGAATATGAATAAAAATATAGAAATTATAAAAAGAACCAAATGGAATTCTGGAGATGAAAAGTACAATAACTGAAGTAAAAATTTCACTACAGGGGTTCAACAATAAATTTGAACTGGCAGAAAAAGAGTTGGAAAACTTGAAGATAGATCAATAGAGATTATGTAATAGAGAAACAAGCATGAAGAAAATGAACAGAGCCTCAGAGAAATGTGGCACACCATTGGGCATATGAGCATTATATGTAAGAGTAGTACCAGAGAGAAGAGAGAGAGATTATTGGGACTAACATATAGAAGTTTACTATATGTGTAATATATTTGCTAATAACAGCAGAGAGGAGGTGAATGGGAGTAAAGCGCTAAATGGCTGAGGAAATAACTACAGATTATAAAAAAAATAATTATAATGATATATTATTGGCTTTGCAACATTAATAAATGTAAAATATAATGAAAATAGCACAAAGGGGTTATAAGGGAATAGAGCTATATAGTAATAACATTTTTATGTATCACTGGAATTAAACTGGTATGAATCAGAAGCTGATTATGATATGTTAGGATGTATATGGTAAACTTTACAGCAACCACTAAAAAATAAGTGAAAAATGTTGTAAAAGATATTAAAGTATAATACATTTAAAAATAACCTGGTAATGCAATATAAAGCACTGAACAAGGAATAAAGGAAAGGATACGATAATAGAAAATAAAAACTAAAATGGCAGAAGTAAATCTAGCTATATCAACAATGAAATTAATTATGAATGCATTAAACACTCCAATCAAAAGGCGCACATTGTCAAACTGTATTAAAAAAACACAATCAGCTATATGTTGTTTATAGGAGATACGCTTTAGATTGAAAGATACAAATAGATTGAAAATAAAAAGATAGAGAAAAGTATATCGTTCAAACAGCAACTACAAGAAAGCTGGAGTGCCTATACTAACATTGGACAAAAGTGATGCTAATATAAAAATTGCAACTGGAGTTGGGGCACCTGGGTGGTTCAGTTGGTTAAGCGCCCGACTTTGGCTCAGTCCATGATCTCACAGTTCATGGTTTCAAGCCCTGCATTGGACTCTGTGCTGATGGCTCAGAGCCTGGAGCCTGCTTTAGATTCTGTATTTCCCTCTCTCTCTGCCCCTCTCCGTTCATGCTCTGTCTCTGTCTCTCTCTCTCTCGAAAATAAACATTAAAACATTTTTTTAAACATTGCAACTGGAGGTAAAGAGAGACATTTTATAATGATAAAAGGGTTAACCTATCAGGAAGATATAACAATTTATTAACATTTCTACATTTAATAATCACCAAAATACATGAAATGAAACTGACAGAAATAAATGGAAAATAGACAATTTAAAAACAATACTTTGAGACTGCAATGCTGCATTTTAAATGATGGATAGAAAAACTGGACAGAAAATCAGCAAAGAAATAGAAAACTTTAACCACACTGTGAAACAACCATGCCTAACAGATATCTATAGAACACTCCACCCAACAACAGAGTATACATTTTTTTCAAGTGCCCATGAAACATTCTCCAGGATAGGTGATATTCTACACCATAAAAAAATCTCAGTAAATGTAAAGGATAAAAATAATGCAGTGTATGTTCTCCAACCACAATGGAGTGAAATTAGAAATCTATGGCAGGAAAAACATTGGGAAACTCACAAATATGTGAAAATTAAACACCACACTCCTAAATAACCAATGGCTCAAAGAAGAAATCAAAAGGGAAATCACAACATGCCAAAATTTGTGGGGTCCAACTGAAGAAGAAAGATCTCAAATCAATAACCTATCCTTACACCTTAGGTCAGAGCAAAAAGAAGAGCAAATTATACATGAAGCAAGCAAAAGGAAGGAAATAATAAAGATTATAATGTAAATTAATGAAATGGAAAAGAGAAAAAAAACAATAAAGAAAATCAGTGAAACCTAAAGATGGTTCTTTGAAAAGGTCAACAAAATTGGCAAACCTTTAAATTGACCAAGGTAAAAAGAGAGACTTGAATAACTAGAATCAGAAGTGAAAGAGGGAATGTTACTATCAACCTTAAAGAAATATATATATA